>NW_017259591.1:14573-21667 GCF_001594045.1 Atta colombica
GATGATTAGAAAGTACGCAAGATATAGCATATTATTTTTAATGAAATCTTACTTGGGTTTGAGGAAAAGGAAGGTTTATCGTATTTGCCACTGTACAAATCTAACATGTGTTCTTTCTCTGCACGTTGAGCTAAAAATTGTGCAAACAGAGTACGGGAATACGCTAAAATTTTTTTATAAACCAATTGTTCCTGTTGATCGAGTTGCACTATCACCTCCTCAATGCATTTATCGGGTAAACTTTCCAACTCGCCCTTCGACATCAATTCGTGTTTAGTTCTGCGTAACATTAACGTCTTCATTACCGTTGCTAATCTTTGATGGCCCGCAGCGTTTTTATTATCTACCCATCGCCTCCAAACGCGTAAATCGTCGAAAGGTGAGCATTTAAGAAACTTCAGTATGGAATATAAATCTAACTCCTTATTCTGTATAGGTGTGCCGGTAAGAGCCCACCGTTTATTCGCTACAAGTCCACATACTGCTTCAGATGCTTGACTCTTGTGATTTCTTATTATATGCGCTTCATCGAGTATAACTCTTTTCCAATTAATCTATAATAAAATTTCAATTTGCGATTAAATTAAAACTCAGGTCTGTATTATATACGTATTAATAAAATAAAATTTCTACTTGTCTACTTATTGGTCAAATAATATTTGTAAGCTTTAATATACCTTATATAATGTAGAATTAGTTTTATATTCTCGAGATACTATATTATATGTCGTGATGACTATATCTTTTCTTGCTAATTGTTTAGGAGCGTTCTGTCGATTGCTGCCATGATGCACTTGAACAGATAATAGACCAAGTTTGCATCTGTTCTGCACTTCATTTTTCCATTGTGACAATAAAGATGCAGGACATACTACTAGAGTACCACCTTTATAACCTGTCGTAATATGTATATTCATCTTAATAGATTTATTATATTACATTTATATAAAAATTTTCATAATTTATGCTGAATATAGTATCACAATTTAAATGAATTAAAGTAGCAAATATTTTCAAAATTACAGAAAAGCAACTTGTTTATATTATAAATTCTATAAAATTCTATAAAACTTTTACATAGTGAAGATCCTTCCCATGTAGCATCATTATCATCACTTTCATCAGAATCTTTAGCAAGAGTGGTCAAAATCAAAGCTATCATAGTTAGTGTTTTGCCCAAGCCCATATCATCAGCTATAAAAAAATTCATTTTCAATAATAACACAAAATTAATCAAATATTTAATATATTAATATGTAATTAATATCATAAATTATTTTTTTAACCTAAAACGCCACCGGATGGTCTTTGCTGTTCTCTCCACAGAAGCCATGCGAGAGCATGCTGTTGATGCGGCATTAACTGTACCTTCAACCCTTTTGGATCTTCTGCTTTTTCTTTCTCTGATGGCCGAGCTACTAGAGATCCATGCAAATCTTGTAATCGTTCAACCGTTAAAGCATATTCCTTATCTCTTGTTGCTTGTGCTTTTAAACTAAGTTGCCTTGATTCAGGAGATGTGGTAGGTCTCATTGGTATATTGTCAATATCCAAATATGAATAATCGGTGTAGTTTGAGTCTAGCTCATCTTCAGAAAATTGTAATTCTTTCTTGAAATGTGATTTTTCTACAGTATCTCGATTATTGAAAAGTGGTACTAAAGAAGTATCTTCCAATTCATGTGTCAAGTTCTTTATTTCTTCTTCTTGCTGATGTATGAATTCTTGTAATTTTTGTCCTTTATCGGGAAATATGTCGATATTTCCTTCAGTGAGTAGTTGCTAAGAATATAAGGTTTTATGTGATATATGTATTACCAAAATTATCTATACTATTTATTAGAATAATAAACTCAATTCCAAACAACATGACAAATATATACTAATTTTGTACACAATTTTCGCTAAATATTGACCTACATTCATATAGATAATTATCGCGCGCACGCGATTACATATCTCATATATATTATATATTACCTTCATCTGGGCTGACTCATTTTTAAGCTGCTCTAATTTGTAAACCGTAAGTGCTCTTTTTTGCGCCATTAAATCCACATTTCCAATACCAGTTACTTCTTTTGCAACAGATATTGCAAATTCAGCATCGCTGTTTTGTCCAGAAGCAGAATCTGTATATATAGAATTTTCAGACACATGAAAATCCATAATTAAAACATAAGATATTTTAAAGACCTTTAAATGTTGTTTTAAAAACATACTATATTTCAATTTTAAACTTTGTATGGAATATAGAAGATGTTATTATACTGTATATAAAAATATTAATTTATCCAAAATCTATACGTGATTATTATAAATAAAAATACCTGAATCAAGCTCAATAGTCACAGGTACATCAATTTCTTTGTCTTCCGTGTCTGTCATTTTCCGTATCTGGTTAGTATTATTTTGTTTGTATGATTCCTCAAAGTCATTTATGTTAATTAGAGAATCATTAGAAGAATTAAGTTTTAATTCTTTTATATCTTCTCTGGTATTATCATGAGTAACATCTTTTCTTTTTTTACTCTTATTTTTAATTTGTGAAGATGAAAGACAAGAATCTATAATATGTAAAATAACAGAATTCTATAAAATAAAAGAAAACAAAAGAATCTATACAAGATATCCCATAAAAACCGTAACAATGTTTAAGAGAAGACTTCTTTGATTATTTTGAGACAAAACTTTAATCAAAATGTCGAAGTTATTGTATAATAATTTAATATATAAATAATTTTATATGCGTAATCTTTATATCAATATTAACATGAGGTGACAATTAGAACATTCATTTTTAGCACTTTAAATTATATCTAGTGAGAAAGTTAATATCAATACTAGGCCGTCAAAATTAGCTCGATGGCTCTGATAAAGATAAAAAACTCGATATATGTTTGAATTTATTTTCGAGTTGTCTTAAATAAATGATAAATAGCTATTCCTGTTATTACTGTTTTGTTCAATTTTAATATTATAATTATTGCATATTCTTCTATATAGATTTTGAAACGAAATTAAAATGATACCAATATTTTTGATTCATTAAAAAAAATTCATCAATTCGACATCGATTTGATATCAATTTAATGAGTCATTTTTTATTGATAGAGAGAAAGAAAGAAATGATCTATCATATTGGTAAACAAACCGAATTATTGTTCAAATGCAATTGTCACTTCTCTCTTCGCGATCTCGAATCGATTTCCAGATGGATACAATTAAAACTTTAAAAGTAGTGAGCAATATCAATATATTCTATATATTATATAGATATATATAGGGTGTTTGGAAAATAATGATAAATCTTTCGCATAGGGGCAGAATGGACTAAACTAACTGAGAAGAAAAATCCTGTACCATTTTGCAATTTTTTAACCGTATTTTCTCATGATAAAAATGTTGATAAAAATGAGATATTGCAGTACTAAAAAGTTAATAAAAAATTCTGAAACAATTCATAGAGAAGAAAATAAACAATTTTTGTCTCTTACAGTTTTTCTATAAAGTTGATAGTATTTGAATAAAAAATTATTGAAAATCAATTTTCAGCGATTTTTAGCAATTAATCATATCTTGTTAACTATTGCGAAAATTGCAAAATGGTAGAAGACTTTTCTTTTCAGTTTAGTCTATTCTGCCCTTATGCGAAAGATTTATCATTATTTTCCAAATGCTCTGTATATATATATATGTATACATTGAAAAAAATGCTGTTGATTCAATTAAAATCTATATTACGGGCTATATCACTAACTTAAGTGATTAATTCATGTATATTTTTATTGACATAAAAGTCTTGATTATTGAAATAATAATTTATGCCTGAATTAATCACTTATGTTATAGTGACAGCCGTAATATAGATTTTAATTGAATCAACAGTATTTTTTTCTCAGTATATACACACAACACACAGGGTGTACAGTAAATTTTAACAAACCGCTAGTGTGTGTTTAAGACTGTCTTAAGTACAATCTTAAGATATCATGAGCCAAATTACTGAAGATGATCTTAAAATGAGAAGATTGAGAAATGACCATCAATTCGAACCGATAGTTATTATTAATAGTGATTATTTCTAACCAAAGAATGCTTCAAAGCATTTATAGCATTTGCATCATGCGCTCGTAGTTTATCCTGCACCATGATTTATCAAATTCGACATTGGCCGCGTTCAGTAAACTTACCTGTTCCGGAACGAATCCATGAGCGCTCACTTTTGTTATTGGTGTATCTTTTTAAATAGACTAATAGCGAGCAAGCGAGCGAGAAAGAGAGAGAGAGAGAGAGAGAGAGAGAGAGAGAAAAGAAGAAAAAGCGCTCACGGATCCATTTCCCAACAGTTGAGTGCTGAATGCGATCATTGGTTTCGATTTAAAAAATTATTCGAAATCAAGCTGATTTCAATATCAAAAATTGTTCGAAATTGAGCTGATTTTAATGTCGAAATTTTCTCAAAATCGAGCCTATCTGAATCTCAAAACAATGTTGGATTTCTATTTTTTTCGATTATTTCGATATCATTTCAATATCATTTTGATTCATTATTTCTCACTCGATATCACGCCTGAACGCGCAAATTTTAATCGATATAAGCTGACTTTAAATGTTTATCAAAAACTATTATATCATTGACACTTTAGTATTAGAATTTTCATTTTAAAATGATCTCAGGATCCTTAAGTGTTACAATCTTTACGCGAGACATTCTGTATGAAATTATATATATATATAAATAAAATACATAATACTATGATTTTATATATACGTACATAATCCCAGTGTTTGTTATGTATAATACTAATCTTTATTTGCTAGATAATTTTTACCTGAATCAGAATTGAAGTCACTGTAATATTCTTCATCATAATTTTCACGAGAACTTTTTGAATCAGAGTTAAAATCATTAATCGTATGATATGCTTCATTATTTTCATGATCATCTATCTGTTCATAATCACTGTCAGACTCAGAATCCAACATATATCTTCTTGTTTTTTTATTTATGTTCGGACGGACAACAGGTGTATTGTCATCTTCACTATCTTTATAATTCCTGTATAAATATTTATAAGAAAATGTTTATATCCATTAATTTATATTTCAGTTAATGTTTTCAATTAATTTTAAATATTTATAATAAACACGATATACAAGATGTAATTAAAAGACAAACTTTAGGGACGAGTTCCTCACCTCAAATATAAAAAAAAAGTTGATATAAACATAGCAAATCCACTGTTATTGAGATTATTAATAGAACTCGAACATGATCTCTCGAACCACTCGTTTTTTATAGAGACACTTAAAACTCCTTTAATTTATTCAGATCAACATCGAAAATATGCTACTCCATCCGCATCTTTGATGTGAAACTATTCGCAACTGCTCGGGATTTTTAAAAGTGTGATAGTCCATAATCCATGCGTATATTGAATCAAATGGGAGACACTTCGAACATTTGTTGCAATTAAAAATTGAAAATTATATAATAAAAAATATTACTTTTATATTTTCCATTAATAAACATTTTAAGCTGTTATCTTGGTAACAGTGAATTTGTGAATAATATATAATATAAACCTTTTTTTCGTATTTAATACTCAAAGTTTGTCTCTTAATTTTAGTTATGACACAACCTTATGGCAAAAATACGTAATACGTAAAAAAAAAGATAAATTTATTTTGTGTTTTTACTTTATAAAAAAACTTTGATAAGTAAATCGGATACATTCTTCTATCAAATGGTGATATTTTCAACTTCCGATTCCAACTGGACATAGATTATCCAAACAGAATGTTAGATTTTTTAAATGTAATATGTACTTTTTATTGCAAATTCGGATTACACACAAAAAAAAATAAGAGACTTTTGCCACAAACATTTTTTCTGAAAATGCCATTCACTGGTCTCAAAATGATCTTGAAAGTAAATAATGAAAAAAGAAACTAATTATTCTTGGCATAATTACATATGTATAATAATTACATGCACAATTATAATATGTAATGTTTTTTGGGGAATTTTATTATAAATTCCCTCTCCCAAAAAAAAATTTTTCTCGTTTTTGAATGAATGGCGCGGGTAGTCTGATAGCTATTGAGCGCAGCATTTACTACAATCGCTTGCTGAGCGCTCACAATCAATGTTGTACTTATTTGATCTTTTTCAGATCTAATGGAATATTCAAATACAAAGGTTCACCGATTAAAGACATCTATAATGAAATTTTAAGGCGTAAAACTTTAAACTCTAAATGGTAAGAAATTGACCAATTACAATAGAATGTGAGAAGAATACTATAATACTCCATGATTGGTCAATTTCTTACGGTTTACAATTAGTAAACTTAAAATTTAAATTTTACGTCTTAATCCGGATTTCTACAATAGATTTTTAAATCTTAAGTCATAAGAAATAAACGAATCATAGTCAATTATTCTCCTAGCATTCGACTGTAATAGGTCAATTTCTTACGACTTAAAGTTTGAAACACCTAGTGTAGATCCAAACTAAAATCTCATTGTAGATGCCGCTGGGTTGCACAAACTTTACTTTGACTTTAAACGAGACATAAAACTCTTTCTGTTTTAAAGTCTGTTTTAAAAAGAGAGACAGAATTTTGAATCTCAAAACTCTCTGACTTAAAGTCTTTTTGACTTAAAGTCAAAATAATGTTGACGAAGTAACGCAATCGGAGTAAAAAACTAAGAATAAAAAACTGATAATGTAATAGTAATTTTATAATTTATTAGCTTCGTAAATATATTTATACATATTTAAAAACAATGTAATACTCGTTTTTTGTTAAACTTGTGATTTTAATGTTATCGTACGAGTTTGATTATCAATAGAGATGATATTATGTAGAGAAAAAAAATTATAATTTTGCAGCATTACAGTATTACAAGTATGCATACTTATTTATGCAGCACTTGTATAATAAAACTCATAATTGTAATAATGTACTATCTAAATATATTTATAATATAAATTTATAATATATATAATGCTGCAATTTATAATATATTTAATAATCATATTTATATCAATTATTGATATCGTTCTTAGATTACTTCCGGACCAT
>NW_017259591.1:21767-25853 GCF_001594045.1 Atta colombica
ATACTTAAATTTAACGTTTACTTACATTAAATTTCTTCGCAAATCTACGTAAAATTTAATGAAAAATGTATTAAACTTCGTAAAATTTTATGAAAAGTACACTAAATTTCATGTACACAAATATATTTTTCAGTTCCAAATACAGTAAATTTAATTTAGTGTCATAAAATTGAATTTATGTAACTTAAAAATACATTAAATTTCATAACATTTTAACAGTGTAATTAAAAAATTTGCTTCCATTACATGTAATGGAAGCAAAATTCAAGCAGATACATTAAAAATATTTAATGTTGTCAAATAAAAGTATAAGTAACTTAAATTTAACGTTTACTTACATTAAATTTCATGCATATCTATCTAAAATTTAATTAAAAATGTACTGAATATATATTAATATGAATATAAATTAAAAATGTTCATAAAATTTTATACTTTTTAGTTCCAGATACATTAAATTTGATACAAGTGATTTTTTTTCTGTGGCTGAACCAGTACTTTCGGAACTTAAAGTGAGATAAATATACGCTTGATATTTGTTTTAAGCAAGAAAGAGAGTTCTAAAACAATCTAATGCGGGAACAGAAAACAGATCACTTGTATTCTATGAAATATTATGGATATCGAAAATTCAAGAAACGGGATCGGAAAGATGGAATGGTGGGGGCAACCAGTTAGCATCGTTTCGAAAAATTCATACGCGTTATAGCTATTCGCATTTACTGTTTTTTCTTCTATTGTTCAGTAAATGAAAAAATAAAATATCATTTGTAAATAATTGACATACGATTATTACATAAGACAATTATAATATCAATATTAAATAAATATTATTCATTGAGTCTCCTATCGTCCAATGTCATTTCTATTCTTTGTAACGAAAAAATGTATCACAACAAACAAGATAACCGCCAATCGTCAGGTAATTCTTTTGTTTCAAACAAATTTGTTATCTTCACGTAACTATAAGTACGTCATTAAAATTTAGCCTCGATATCGACAATATACCAATAGACGGCCGTTTTTTTGTGGAAATTCGCGTGATATCGCATGATGATATCACAAGGCAACCGCTGTTCATCGAGGTGATTTTTTTTCGTTTCAAATAAACGGATTATCTTCATATAGCTAAAGGTATGTTATCAGAATTTAGCCTCGATATCGACAATATACTATTAAAGCCGGCCAGTTTTTATGGAAATTCACGTGATTGTTAAAATTTATATATTAGGTGTGAGAAAAAGTTCGTGGCGTTTTTCCCGTTAGATGGCATTAAAAAAACACCACGAACTTTTTCCCACCTAATATTTATATAATTTTATCAATACTTACTTCCTCGGTGTAGTATCCTTGATAGAATTATCGACATCATCCTCGAGCTCTATGCTTTCGTCGACGATTATTTGTTTGTCGTTTTTTCTTGAATCATTGATCTCATCCTCGCTGTCAGAAATTATCACAGAATCGCCTTCGACTCGATAATTGGAAGAATTACGCCACTGCGTGAAGCTACTTTCGGTCCTTTCCATTTCTTGAATCAAATCAATCCGTAAAAAATAAACAAAAAGTGGTGATAAATAAGTAAAATATAATCCTTGTGCGTCCTATCTTCTTATTTCACCAACGAGACGATGATACTGACCTGACATCACGTATAAGAATGTTTTGCGTTGCACGAACTTGCATGAACTCGCAACTCGCACGCGGAACAGTGGACAACCGCTTTAAGAATCATTTTAAATTTGTTACCAACAACAGGATGACGACGTAGGTCGACAGATGGTGCATTAGGTCTATTCGCGTTGCATGAAATCCCCAAATATTTTTGCACTTAAAATGAGATAGATACATATTTTGCCTTAAAAAGAGAGAAAGCAAAGATATCGAGTGCCAAAAGTGCAAGCAATGCGAGCAGACCTATTGACTACAACAGTGGCCTAGTTTCCTAGTAGAGGATTTAAACCGGATCAGAATGTAAGAACTAACCAATTACAGTTGAGTATTCCCCTATCATTCGACTGTGACAGAGGAATATTCGACTGTAGTTGATTGATTCTTACATTCTAATCTAATCTAATCGGTTTAAACCCTCAGTGGAAACTAGGCCAGTCAAGAGGCCATGTCATTAGGAGAACGATTCTGTATCTTAAAAACGAGGTGAAAATTATAAAAGTGAGCGAATTTATTAGACTACTGATTATTTCATTAGTCAACACCTAGTAAATTTGCTTGCTTTTGTAATTTTCACTTTGAAGATACAGAATCGATTCCGAGGTGAAAATTACAAAAGTGAGCGAACTTACTAGAATACTAATAATTTCATTGACCAACACCTAGTAAATTTGCTCACTTTTGTAATTTTCACTTTGTTTGAAGATACTGAATCGACTCCTTGAGGTCTGTTCTTTTGGTTAAACTTTTGCATAGTTCATCTTTCTTTCTTTTTTCTCCAGAAGGAAAAAAGAGGAATAAAGATAAACTGATGCAAAAATTCAGCCAAAAAAATAGGCCCATAGGCATTCAACAGAATACAACAGTTTTACAACTATATTATTCTCTGCTAAGATAGGACCATTCTTCTTGATCTAAAAACATAACCAAAACAGCGTGAAGAAAACTTCCAACAGTTGCAAACGTTCTGAGTATCAATGAAACTTTATCCCTAGGATGGAAAGTAAAAAGTGAAAATTTTAACCATTGAAGTTAATGAAAAAATTTTCCACTTTTCACTTTTCATCCTAGGAAAAAAATTTCATGTTTGATACTCTGTTGAACGCAGCCATTCCTGTTGATTTTTCCGGAGTCATTTGACAAATTCAAATTGATTTTAATTAATTTATCGATCAAATACTGTTTAAGACCAATTCCACAATTCATAGTTAACTCTATTTAAGCGAGGTTCAACTTATTCATCTCTTTCCAATTCTAGAATTGGAAAGAGATTAATTGTATTGTAGATTAATTAAGTATATAATAATGTAAATTAATTGTATTCTCTCAATTCAACTTGTAATGTTTTCCAATAAGAAAATTAGTGCAACACTGGTATGCACTGAGTGCAATTCAATTGCAAATTAGTTTTTATATATTTTCAGTATTAATAAATAATTTAATTCTTTTAATTACATAATCTTTATTATTACGTTGATAAATTCATAACCTTAAAGGATTAAATTTTTATTAATGCTGAAAATATTTTAATCGATTTATACTGTAATTTACATCGGTGTTGTTCTAGTTTTTTGTGCATCTGCTAAAGTTGACAGTACTGTATACTAAATTTAATGTTTGTTATGTATGTATATATGTTTTTTAGGTTTGTAATGCATTAAGATTATATTACATATATTGCAGGTCTATCAAAATATGTCAAAATTATAAATTAATCTGAGAAGAGATAGTGTTTAAACTCATAATGAAATAAGATATTGGTCCCGAGAATGGCAGCTTTAATAAAAAAACGAGTACTAGCTGAATTTAATCAAAGTCAGGCGGTAATATTATATCATAATTTTTTTCTATTTGTACAGCATAACTACTTAAATCATTATTTTAATGAATTATAAAATTTTTAATCAGATTGTCAATGAGCCTCCAATCAAACGGCTAAAGACTTTAAGGTTATTATCGACGTCTGGTTCGAAGAATGGTACTGACAGTAGCTCAGCATTAGCTTACATAGAATGCTTGGAAAAATGTAAAAGTGGAAATGATGCATTGCAATTGCTTGTTCGTATTTCGGATGCTATAGCGTATATAGCGCCAGAGGATGTTCCCATTGCTATAAAGAAATTAGCAGAGAGATTTGTTGTCGAAAATGAAATTGCAGTTAGAGCCAAGATTTTCTGGGTGTTCGCTGAATTAGGAGAAGTAACACCTGACACTTTGGAAAAAGCAAAAATTGTGAATGAAACAGCTGAACTTTTGAGGAACGAGGAATCACATAGAGTAAAAAGTCAGGGATTAGCAACATTATTAAAGTTAGGAGATTATCAAAGGTGTACATACATATATATATATTGTATTTTCTCTTTCTATTTTTTTCTTTAAAATGTAATTTTTATGCACATATATATATATATATAT
>NW_017259591.1:25953-30035 GCF_001594045.1 Atta colombica
TAGTTAATAAAATAAAAATACTTTTTATTGATAAATTAATGAGAAGAAATATTTTTGTATCTTTAGAGCACTAGTATTGAAGATTGCACAAGAACATTTGCCTGACACATGGCATGGTGTTCAAACGCGGTGTCTTTCGATTATCGGACGTTATCTAACTGCAAATGCCGCTGATGATACCTTAACATTAATTGGTAATTATGCCCGTTCTCAAGATCCACGGGTTCGTGCTCAAGCTTTCGAAACCATGGCAGAATTACATTCTCATAGAGGTTGTAGACTCCCTGCGAGTTTTTTTAAGGAAGCCTGTGCAGCTCTTGGCGATGATTATGAGATTGTACGCCGAGCTGTTCTTAAACTTATCTATCTTTTAGGTCGGGAGTATCCAGAAAAGTCAGTATATAAATATAAACATATTCAAAAAATAAAATCTTACAACTAATTTTTTTTTACATGTTTCTTTATATATTATAGTATCGTTGTTGGATCTGACGGAGAGGATGTACGAATGGTAGATTGTGCCTTTTCACAAATTTGCAGTCTTATGGGTGATTTATCACCTCGTGTTAGAGCTTCAGCAATGTCCCTTTTGGGAACCATGAAAAGTGTGTCACGTCGTTACATAGAACAAGCTTTAGATAAAAAACAAAAAGTAGTTGAAGCAGATAGACCCGAAGTTGAAGAGAAAAGTGGATCTTGTGGAGCATTCATTCATGGTTTAGAAGATGAATTTTTAGAGGTATAAATTTATCACATTATGTAAATTGAGAATTTTTATAGAATATTTATTAAATAATTGAATTAAAAATTTATACTTCACGTTTTTTCAAATTACATATTAGATAGTTAAACTTAAAAACAGTTTAATTATAATTGAACTTTTTTTTATGATCATTTCTCATATCGATTAAAAATAAATTTTATTTTAGGTAAGAACAGCAGCAGTTGAAGCACTCTGTACACTTTCGTTAGAACAACCAAGTATAGCTAGAATTTCATTGGACTTTATGGTGGACATGTTTAATGATGAAATTCAGGATGTCAGATTAAGAGCTATCGAATCTTTAAAGAAAATGTCATCAAGTGTAACCCTTCAAGAGGATCAATTGGAAACAATTTTAGGCGCTTTAGAAGATTTCTCGGGAGAAGTGAGAGAAGGCTTGCACGCTATGTTAGCTGCTAGTCATCTCGCTACCACAAATTGTCTTTACATGTGCGTTAATCGTTTACTAGATAATTTATCTCGGTACCCTCAGGACAGAGAAAGTATCAGGAGTTGTTTAGCAGAATTAGGCGCATCACATCCATACTTAACATTACCTCTAGTACCACAACTTCTTGGCCGACATCCTTTCTTCGACACACCCGAACCAGATGTGGATGAACCATCCTGTATCCTTTATATCAATTCTCGTCATGTAGTATTAAATTTTGAAGCTCCAATGTCCTTAACTTTTTATATTATATAACAGATGCAAGTGTACTTGTTTTAATCTTCAACGCAGCATTACACTGTCCAAGTATGCATGCTCTATTTACAGAGCATGCTTCTAAACACTATCACTATTTACGCGATACTATGCCGCATCTAGTTCCACGATTACGACCAGCACTTACTAGTTCAGGAATCAAAATGGAAGATATGGATAATGAAGAGAACAGGGATAAACGTGGTCGAGAGTTCTTGGAAAAGATGGGAATTGGAATCGAGAATGCTAGACCAGGAGGAAGAGTTCATACGCAGCTTTTAGAAACTGCAGCCATTGATCTTGATCGTATGGCAGAGATGGATCATCATATGGAAGGTGCAGCACGTTTCACCGCCTTGTATATTCGATGTCTGCTGCTATTGAAGTCAGTCCTCAAAGAATGTTCTGTGTCTTCGACAACGTCTATTTCGGCGAATCCAGTGCCGAATGCTAACAACAATATTTTCGTTCTTCTTCAGCATACACAAAAGTATGTATCTTTAATATGTATTAAAGAAATCGTGTTTTGATATTTTATATAATTTGGATTATAATAAAACAAATTCAATAAGAAGAATTATATAAGAAAAATAAATAAAATTATACTTATCATTTTTTAGATTACAACGTTTATTTAGTGGATTAGACGAAAATGATATTATATTGGCTAACGATATGTGGTTGAAAGCACTTGCTATAGAATTAGTTAGGGTGACTAAAAGTGCTACCGGCAGCGCATTACCACTAGCTCGTTATTTTCTATCTGAAGCAGATGCTTTACCTCAAGATACATCAAAGCTACCACCGTTCTCCAGGGCTCTAGTTCTACAAATACCCACTTTGGCGGACGTGAAACCGGGTTCCTTAACGCGGCTTTTGTTGCCATTACTTTTAACGCCTGTGGTACAGGGGGAAGAACGATTACCGAGACCGTCAGCGACGACGCGCTTCTGTCGAGCACACATCGAGGAACCGAGAGGCGATGCCGATGCTGCACTAAAATTCACGGGTGGTCTTTTGCTGGGAATTCCCTTAAACGCCAAGATATTGAATCTACGCGATCCTTCTACTCTGCGAATAAAGCTGAGACATCCGGATCAACAAGTGCAATTACTATTACCGCGACAGTCAGATCTGCGTATGCAACAGTCCAATCAGAAAGATTACAGATTGAGGACGACAGTTCTACTATCACATCAAGTGTGGATGGAGCCTTGTAATGTAGAAATCTCTCTAGCATTGCTGTTACCTTCATCATCGATTTGCACACATCCACCTTTAGATGATCCATGCGTGATTGATTTGTGTAAACCTATCAAAGTGTCAATTGCACCGAAAGCCATCAAAAGAGGCATATGATTACATTATTGTGTAATAATCATTTAATATTTTTTAATCTCATTTAATTTATATGTAATTTTATATAATAGATCAAGATTTAATACTGATGCAGAGAATTAATTTGTTAATAAAACATGTAATTTAAACAAATTTGCCGATTTATGTATCGAGAAATCATTGTGATATCGTATGAAATAACAAGAAAGATTAAGATATTTGTTGCAATTAGCTTAGATAAGATTTTAAATTTATCATCTAAATGTCACTAAATACTGAACAGAAGATTATGAATGTTCTAAATAACTTGAAACAGTAGTCAAATGAAAAATCTAATTTTGTTTTTCAATCTTGTTATATGATGCGTCTTGTTATATAAACTAAAAGAATAAAAAATATAATAAAATTATACAAATAATGTAATAGAGATGGATATTCACTAAAGAAAGAAATCGTAACTTTCATTCAGCATTCATTCATGTTTAACACGAGAGCTGGCGCGCATTATGATTTTCACTCAAATTTAATTTAAAATATCGATCAGTTAATTTTTCGATTTAATTAAAAATACTTTATTGTAAAACCTAGATCCGTTCTCTTTTATTACAAGGTATAAGACATGATAGATGATTTTTTTTTTTTTTTCATAAAAAGTACATCTTTCTGAATGTAAAACTGTATATACACGATTGCAATTTGATAATTCTTCATTCAATAGAAATTTTTTATTCTGCTATGACAGTTTGGGAAGTAATCTGCCGCAACACCATATTTTATTCATCTCCAACTGGAGAACGAACTGCCGCTGAAATAAAATGATAATTTATTATTTGCAAAATGATTTCTGTATCTTTTTATTATTTTGATTTGAAAATCAATTGAAAATTTATTGATGCAAAAGTTACTACATACGCAGTGAATGTTGGTTTCTCTGGTTCTGGATTCTTTTGAGCTAAGCTACCGAAACTGAGACCACCTGATTGATTGGCTAAAGATTCGAAGGTACTGCTGCCTGTCACTTCTCCAAATACTTTTGGCATATTTTCCATTGTAGAACCAGCTTGCATAGCAGATGGACTTCCAAATCCTATTTATAATATTTGTTTCTTATTATAAACCATAGTACTCCTATTGTCTATTATACTCATATTTGTATAACCAATAGATACAGGATAATGTGATTATTCATTTGAGCTGAAGTTGAAAAAACTATAAAATACATAGAAAAGATCTTTCATATTTTGTTCTTCAAAAGTAGATATATATATATATATA
>NW_017259591.1:30135-35024 GCF_001594045.1 Atta colombica
TAATATCAACTATTTACCTATGCTAGGAGACTCAAACGTAGGAGGTGAACCAAAACCGCTACCTCCAAAAACGGGTTTCGATCCACTAAAGATGGGTGACGATCCAAACACTGGCTTGGCGCCAAAAGCGGGAGCTTGACCAAAAGCAGGTTGGCTGCTGAGTATAGGTTGCTGTATTGGAGATGTATTAGGCACAGTAGATCTGAAGACATTTGTGCTTGCAGGAGAACCACTAACTGCCGCCGGCGATGTGTTACTTGTCGCACCACCGAATGGAGAAGCAGGTGGATTTGTCGCTCCACCAAATATAATACCGGATTTCGAGGCATTGGCGTCAAATATAGATCCTGGTGAGGTTGTACCGAATCCTGTTGTGTTACCTCCAAAGATATTTCCACTTGGGGAAGTCGTCCCGAAGATAGAATTCATGCTATTACCTCCAAATATAGAGGTGTTCGAGGAGGTAGCGGGCGTATTGGAGAATACGGAACTCGAGGTATTACCAAACGGCGTTGATGCAGGACTGATTATCGGCTTTCCAAAGATATTCGCCGTCGACGCGGACGTCTGTACACCTGGGAACTGCGCGTTCGATACCGGAGACGCTATTGGACTCTTGCCGAAAGCTGGCGTGATCGAAGTTGCTGTTGTTGTCACAGGCATACCGAAAGAAATTGTGCCTGCAGAGGTGGCATTGGTTGAGCTGATCCCAAAACTTACGGCTGGCATACTAGTGGTGGTAGTCTCACCGAACGTTGGTTTACTTAGGGAAGTCTGGAAAGGAGACACGGTGCTGCTCGCAGGCATCGCCGAAGAGCTGGTAGTAACACCCGCTGATGTGTTTGCGAATCCGCTAAATACCGACGTGGTAGTTGGCGCCAAGGTTGATGTCCCGAAAGTAGATGTAATCGATGGGAAAGAAACTGCGCCGAAAGTAATCGTAGCGGGCAGTGTGATCGTCTCTGATACTGTATTTTTTATGATGGTCTGGCCGCCAAATATTGGTGCTGCGGCTAACGGAACCTGGGCAGCTACAGTACCAAAAGTGGATGGTTTCACTTCAGGCGTAGTGACTTTCTCGATGACGACCGAACTGGTGGATGGCATCTCCGTCATCGATCTACGAACGGCGTTCGCATCTACAACGCTAATGGTAACTCCGCCAAGAGTCATAACGGATGTAACAATGGCAGTCGTCGCGGAAGTCTGTGCTGTAATAATAGGTGCAGCTGCAGCGAAACTATTGGAAGTCGTGATCGTATTTACCTTTCCATCCGCGCTGTTGCTTGAGTGATCAATTTGATGAAGAGTCAACGTGCTAGGAGATCCCAAGGATAAAGCCGACAGTTCTATCGGTGTTTGCATTGGTATTGTTTGAACTGTTATCGTGGGTTCTATAGTAGGAGTGTGGGGTATGGATTTCGAATAAGCGAAGGACATCATGTCAAGCGCAGTACTAGAGGACGAACTTTTTGTAACAGGCGGAGTCATGTTAGCGAAACTGAATGTGACAGCAGCGTCCGTTTTTACAGCTGGCACCGCAGAGAGTGATGAAAGATTACGTGGGATTCCCATACGAGTGGTTTCCGTTAATGGATATTCTGTTGATAACACGTCTTTTAACAATCCGGTCGAGAATAAAGCAGATTCCGGAGCTTTAGAGATGTTATCACTGCTCGCCAATTCCTTATTATTCCTGGCAGTTGCATCTATGAGAGATTTCGAAAAAAAACTATCTTGACATTTCGGCGCCGACGTTCCAAACGTGATAGATGTTGGAAAGTTAACGTTCAGATCCTGTTTCGGTTTAGATTGGGACACTGCGAGAACTGCTGGCATGACGGGCTTTTTGTCCATTTGCTTGGTAGAAATAACTGCACCAGAAAAAGAAACGGTTGTTGGAAGTAGCTTCTGTTGCGCCTTGTTTTGCACAAGGACGCCATTCGTGTCGGATGAACCGATTCTCGCAACAATACTGTTCAATGAAGCGAGAGGACTTTGCGATTTCGACTGCTTCTCGATCGGCTGTTTGACAGTGATATTTTGTTTAACAATCGGCGGCTCGGGTTTGGTCTTAGTCTCATTGATCACAGGACTGAGAGACGCCAGGGAAGACAACGTAGCCTTCAAACGATCCTGAATTGGTGATGGATTGACTGGCTTAATAATTCTTGGAGATGATTCGTTGAGCAATGCCTTTAACTTGAGCTGCTTTTCATGTGTAAAACTCAGAGTTTTCGAAGCGATAGTTTTGCAACGGGCATCTATAACATCGGTCTTTCCTCGAATAATCGAAGCTGGCGATTTTGGCGAACTCACATGCAGACTCGCCATTGAGCGATTAAGATTGGACACACCACTAGCTGCCAATGAGCGATTGAGAGACTTCCATCGTCGCGAAATTTGCTCAATCTTCTCTTTTTCTTTTGCAATAATCTTATTATGCATTAGAAGATTCTGATACACGTACTCCAAGTTGGGAATGTTCATCTTCGACTTTACATACGCTTTGTGGTCCGACCATTCTAGATCCAAGATTTTACTAACTTGATTCAGTTGCGTTTGCGTGTAATAGTACCACCGTTGCAGATCTGCTATTTTGCTGTTTTCGCTGCAGTTTCTAGTAGTGATATCAACACTGGCCGCGTTCTTCGATTTAGTTTCTTCAACCCATGCAAATGACTGAAGCAACAAAGCCTTTAAATATGCTATATCGCTGGACAGACTATTCGTCGTGTCCTTTAAATCTCTCACAAACTGTTCTATGACGACGGACATCTCTCCAAGCTGTTTCTTTTCTAAGTCTGTACCACATTCCCACACCTGTAATTCCAGCCTACTTCGCAGTTCTTTCTCAAACAATGCCTGCTCCTGTATATAAGCTTGCATTCGTATGTTATCGTCTATACAAGCTTTCTGTTCCGCTACTTGTGGCGAAATTGCTTCTTTGTCTACAACCGGCTTGGTTTCCGTCTTTATAGGTTCTGACACTGGTTGTTCCTTAGGCATAATTGATTTTACAATCATCTGCGGCACAGCTTTTTCTTCTTGTAGTTTTGGCTGTTCCGTTGGTTGCTCCACAGGTGGTTGAAAAAATCCCGCCACCTTCAGAGAATCGCCAAATATATTTGTTATCGGAGCAGGCTTTGAGCGTTCCGGCGCCAACTCCGGTTGTTTCAAACGAGGTGTGCTAGTAACCGCATTCATAGCAAATGATATTTCTACAGAAGTATTAGACTGTAACGGTGCTGGAGGCGTGATAATTTCCGTAGGAGGGATATTAATGGCAGGGCAGTTGGATGCCAGATTAACCATGTGGAAGCTACATAATTTCCCGGATGTTCCAAAAATGTGTAAAACGGGAACTGGATATGGCAATGTCGAATCCGTGCCCCATGGTAACTTGGTAGTTGGAGACTTGTCCACAGCCAGGCCCAAGGGATAAATTTCCGTAGTTCTCATCAGCGGCAATTGAGCCCTACCACTGTCGACTAATTGCCATTGATTCCAATTCGCGCCACCGTCTGTAGTACCTAATACAGCTATTTCACTGCTGGTGCTACTACCCGCTATGATAAGTCCCCATTCCGGTACATGTTCAAAATAATAGCGTGGAACGCTGTCCTCTCCTTCAGCTTCGGGAAAACCGTATGTAATATCTTCATAACATGTAAAAATAGCATTTGTTTCTCCTTTCGGTGCGTCAACGATGAGAACATTTATATGCCGCTCGTTATTCAGATATGCAGCACAAAATTGATAATTGCTGAGCCATAGGATGTTAATCACTTCTCCCATGGATGGTGAAGGACCTGTGATAGTTCTAGCAACTTTCAAAGTATCTGGCTTTAGTTGTACAATGTCTCCATTCTTGCAGCCTACTGCTATTTGTTTGCCTTTCGGACTCCAAGCTGCGCATAAAGCCTGTGGTTCGTTCGACACTTTGGAAAGTACAGATATTTTTGGTACACGATTTTCTTCTTCTATCTTCAGTTGAAAGCTACCAATAATACAATCACTAGTAACAGTGCAAAGCGTCGCAGGTACAGTAGGATTCCATCGTATGTCTGTTATGTAGCTATCTACCTTATTCGATGGTGTTATTTCAAGCAGCAGGTTGAGACTCTAAAAAATTAATGCATTAATTAATAATAAATATATAACTTCTGGATTTCTATAATACTGGATAAAACTTCGAGATCTGTTTTTAAGACTTCTGGAAAAATATGCTACGTGCATACATTTCTAGCTAGTGAATGGGCATCATATATCAATACTGTAGGCTTCAATGCTATGCCTATAGCAATATAATTATAATCACAATTAATTGCAATCTTTGATATAACGCCTGGTAATTGAAGTTCTATCTTCCATTCTGCATTGTTCTCCTCCGCTGGCTTTAAGACAGTAACTTTATCATCATGTCCTATGTAAAGTAGTCCTCGTTTCTTGTCAGCCACAAGAAGATTACAAGCAGCAGGAATATATGCAGGAGTCTTCAAATCGAATACTTGAAACGTATTTGATTGTTTAAATAAAAATTCCTGAAAGAAGCAATAATAAATATCAAATTAGATATCAGAAAACATAATTTAATTTTTTTATATCAAAAGAAGCAATGCTTTTTCTTTAGCAAAATTATATCTGATCAGTAGTTTTTAAACAAAAATAATTTAAAGCCAATAAACAAAATTCAAAATTATACATAAATTAAGAAATGCACTGAATATTTATACTATTTTACTACTTCTTCCAAAGATTTTATACATGCAAATTAAATATTTTTTAAATATATTAAATACAATTTATTTGATATGATAAAGTTAAAAAAATTATTGTATGTAAATTATAAAATTTAATTTTACCTGTTCGGAACCTGTTAAGAACAA
>NW_017259591.1:35165-45268 GCF_001594045.1 Atta colombica
TATATATATATAATTTAATTGATCTATAATATCATACAAATACTTTAAAGGTCAACGTTTTATGCAAAATCATATTTGCTCCATCTTCATAGAATTATCGAAACGAGTGGTGTCCCGTAAGGAACCGAATAAAAAGACTTAAAATAAATTTTTTAAGTGATTGTGCAGCTTCTAAAGACGATTTTTAATACAACTTGTTCGCCGGTTGTACGATCTATTTAAATCACGCATGCAATTCTTACTACAAAACAACATGCTATACCTGCACGTATATCGGATCCAGCGATGCCTTCATTCTTACAATATTTTGCAATTATTTTTCGTAAACACTTTACAATGATTATCGAGAAAGATCACGTCCCACCTCGTCGATTGCTCGTCAATCGTACCTGATCGCACCTTAACCGAATTTCAACAGACGTATTAAAATCAGCACTGACGCCACCGACTTACAACTTGTATGATGTTCATTCGAATGTAGAATCCAAGTCCTGGGCAGTGTTGTCAACTCTGAATTCTAAAATTCCGTTGGATAGCAATATGAAACTTTATCCCTAGGATGGAAAGTGAAAAGTGAAAATTTTAAATAGTGTATCACGCGCATCATGCATGAAGTAGAACGCATCTTTGATTAAATAGGATTGGTTGGTTCTATAAATAACAACCAATCATATTCATTTGCTTGACGAATAAGCTAGCCGACTTGAACGCATCCATTATGACAGATATTTTATTTTAATCTTTCTCGAAATTTAATCTTTAACAGTTAATAACTTGTTTCGCGAGGCATGTCGTATTTTTTTTGCCGGAATCTTTCATTTTGAGTAAAAACCCATCGAATGAGTAGATTTTCGAATGAGTAGATTAAGAGTTGAGATGAGAAGAGTATTTTTAATAATTACTAAAATGGAAAGATAAGGGATAAATAATAAGTCATTATTTCGATACAAGAAACTACATTACATGACTATGTCGGATAAAAAAACTGTATTTGTTACAGTTGGCACAACAAAATTTGATGATTTGATAACTACAGTATTGAATCGTGCAGTTCTGGAGGTAGATAGTATTTAGATTTGTTCGCATTGCTTGCATTCAGAAGCTTTCTGTCTCTTGAACGCCTGAATACATATTTATTTCGTTTTAAGTATAAAATGTTTTAAGAATTTTAAGCAACGCGAATAAACCTATTCTATTATTATTTACATTGATCTTTTTTGCATACTGTAGCATTTGATCTGTTCTTCATTGTATTTATATATGTATCTGTTAGAGAGTTTACAATTAATATTGCTATTCTAGGCCCTATCAGCACGTAATTACAGGCATCTAATCTTGCAAATTGGCAATAGCAAATTAGAACCGGATTGTACTGCACGTTATGGCTTCCATAAAATAGAAATTTTTAGATTAAGTCCATCCATTGGAAAATACCTGCAACTGGCAGACCTTGTAATAAGCCATGCTGGTGCAGGAAGCGTGCTAGAAGCTTTAGAAAGACGGAAACATTTAATTGTGGTGACCAATGATCTCCTCATGGACAATCATCAGATTGAACTGGCAGAGCAGCTGTACAAAGACGAACATTTATATTATTGTACTTGTAAGAATTTATTGCACGTCATACAAACAATGGATTTTGCAAAATTAAAGCCGTTCATCAATGACAATAGTGCAGATATTGCTAATTTTATTGATAAAGTAATGGGATTTAGGTGACAGTGTTAAGGCTATTTTGCCTTTCACTGAATATAGGAAGAGACTGCTTTATGTTAAAAAAAAAAGTCAAATAGCTGTGGGAACAAGCAGCAATAATATTTATATATATTTGAATTCTTAACATGTTTTACAATAAGGATATATATTTCATAGTTTAAATTCATTATTGTAATATATTATATGCTTGATTTAATTTACAATAATAATACATTATACACTTAAACAACTGTTTTCTCAGAACTATGTTTACATATTATAGAAAAAATAACTCTGCAATTAGTTAAATTGCGACAGATCATTGGCAGTTTTAACGTTCCCTTAGATAATTTGTAAATTATTATTGGACAATTGTTTATTTTTTATTATTTACTGTTAACATAACAATTAATTCTGTAAAAATATCATAAAAGTTCACTGTTAAAATAAGTCCAGTTCTTTAAAAAATATCATTATTTTCAATGTAATCTTCAGCATTAATCAATGTTCTATGTTGAGAATAATTAATGCAATATTAGCAAGTGAAATAATTTTTATATTCTAATACACTACTATGTTCTGTGAGTTATTGCTGTATGGCATACTTTCAATTTATTTTTCACGAAGACATTTTACACGGATATGAAGGAAACTACACAGAATTATAGTAGTGTGTGATTTAATTAATTAAGCCAAGTCGTGTCATTTCCTTTAGAAGTTCATTACCCATTTGTGCAGGACTCCTTGTTACTATTACACCAGCCTAATAACAGAATTCATGTATATATTATTTAATTCCAAAAATTATTTAAAGTATAATATCAATGATAGGAGCATAAATGGTATATGAATAGAAATTTTGACTCACTTTTTCGAGTGCATCAATTTTATCTTGTGCGCCACCCTTTCCTCCTGAGATTATAGCACCAGCGTGTCCCATTCTTCGTCCAGGTGGTGCTGTAAGACCAGCGATAAATGATACCACTGGCTTAGCTTTTCCACCCTATAATATAACATATACTTAGTAAGTAAAATATGACATATTAGGTAAAATAAAAACATATTAGGTGAGAAAAAGTTCGTGGCGTTTTTTTAATGCCATCTAAGGGGAAAAACGCCACGAACTTTTTCCCACACCTAATCCTACGATAGGATTTCTAGGGTAAGATAGGATTAGATTAGGTTGGATTGTATCTGTGGGATTTGGGTACCAATAATTTTGAAGAACCAACAGTATTTTTTTCAATGAGATATTCTGCTGCAAATTCCTCTGCACTGCCACCGATCTCTCCTATCATTATAATACCATCGCAATCTGGGTCGGTAAGAAATACATCCAAACAATCGATAAAATCAGTACCATTGAATGGATCACCACCAATACCAACACATAGTGTTTGTCCAAGTCCCGTCTTCAAAGAAAACATTAACACATATTTGACATTTTATAAACATACAATCTTTTAAATAGTTTACAATTTTTTAAATGTGCTTACAAGTGTAGTTTGATTCACAGCCTCATAAGTTAGGGTTCCAGATCTCGAAACAATACCAATCTTTCCTTTTTGATGTATATGACCAGGCATAATACCAATTTTACACTACAATATCACATAAGAAAGAAAGAATTATATTTTATTATTAATAAATTTGTAATTTGTAGGGTTGGGTAAGTTAATGTTTTTTTTTAAACTAAATTAAGTTAATGGCTTATAAAATTAATAAAATTAAATTGAAGGAATAAAGAATTAATTTAATAAAAGTTAAGGTTAAATTAACCTAAGTTAAAAAAAGTTAATTTTGAAAAAAATTATTTTTGAGATCAGAATGTCCTAATTTTTCTTAAAATGAGATTACTTTAAATAATCTTTACAAATATAGATTATTAGGCAAATTTAATTTTATATCCACATGTAAGTTACTTATATATAATAAGAGTCACATCATAAGATGTTTTCAAAATCTTACGAAAGAGAAGGATATATATGTTTGCATTATTTCTCTTTCTTCAATTTTTATATAAGTTTCCTTAATTTCTGAAACGACTGTTCATGCATGTTTACGACTGTCACGTTTACGACTACAATTATTAGATATTTAAAAAATATACGTAAAAATTTAGAAAATAGGTGGATGTGTAACATTATTCTACAATTCTTCATCTAAGACTCATTTTATATTTATGTTGTTGAAATATTTGTGAACTTAAAATTAGTGTATTCAAATATAAGCGGGAATTGACAAAATCTATTGAGTCAATAAAAACTGACTGTCACATGGTGTGTGACTTTTATTATTTTAGTCTCTCATCATAAAATCATTGAACTTTTTCTAAATTAATTCTTTAATGTTTAAAATTTTATAGAAAAAAAAATATTAGCATTAAGAGATAGAAAATTTTTAATTTAAAAAAAGTTAATAAATTGAAGTTTAAAAATAACTAAATTAAGTTAAAAATTAATGCATTTAAAATTAACTAAGTTAAATTAAAAGTTATTAACTTTTTAATTTTTTTTTTAACTTAATATTTCAATTAGGTTTTTACTAACCAATAACTTCTAGTTATTGGTTAGTAAAAACCTAATTAGTTGAAATATAATTTGTCTAAAATTTTTTCTATACCTGTTCAGGTGCTATTATTCCAGGGCAGTTTGGGCCAATTAAACGTGATTTATTTTGTTCAAGTAATCGTCTTTTTACTTTGACCATATCATGTTGAGGAATACCTTCCGTAATACAAACAATTAATGGCATTTCTGCATCAATTGCTTCCATAATGGCTGATGCTGCAGCAGGAGGAGGAACATAAATGACTGTTGCAGTAGCCCCTGTTGCTTCTTTTGCCTATAAAGTACCACAGATAATTTAAATGTCATTCAGCGAATAAATTAATAAATGTTGTAAAAGAGTAATATTACCTCCTTAACAGATTTATATACTGGTTTACCAAGATGTTCTATTCCAGCCTTCTTAGGATTAACTCCACCTACTATCTTTGTACCATAATCAAGTGCTTGCTGACAATGGAAAGTCCCTTGCTTTCCAGTAAAACCTTGACATATCACTTTGGTATTTGCATCGATTTTTAAATTCTTCCTAGTTTCTGTATAATTAAATCTCACCTGAGAACGTAATAAACTTCCACAATTCTTGACTGAAACATTATAAGAATATTATAATAAATATATTATATATTGATAAATCCAATACAGTAAAATAAAAATATGTGAAAGGGAAGAATAACTAGGATATATTTATTAAAAATGTCACAAGTATGACAGCATATAGATTTTAATATCAATATGCAAATTAAAGTACAAAATCATGTACAAAAATATATATTGAACAATACTACATACAAATTAAAAAGGTATGTTATCTTTTAGCATCTTGACAGCAAAATTTCTAGGTCACAGTTCACTTGCTTACAGATTATTCAACGAATGTAATTTGATGTTTATACTGACATAAAATAACGAATAGAAGATATCTATATAAAACATGCAATTTTCTGAGAAAAATAAAGAAAAGATTAAAGCATATAAAGAGGAAAGAAAAGGAGAATCGCTAATCCTAGCTATGTGTGAGTTATCATCACAGGGGAAGGGTCATGAGAGCATTATTGTAAGAACAAATCATCCAATTGCTTTGCATATGAGCTCATAGGTCGTTCCTAATTAGTAAAACACGCATTTCCCGATAAGGCGCGATTCAGTCGTAATTATGTCTTCCCTTATATAATAAAATGTTATCATAAATGCAAACTGTCAGAATTATTTTTAGTCTGTTCATAGGCTGCGCATGGCGTAACCAGCGGGAGAAAAAATCTCGAGAGTATTGTCGTTAAAATGTGCAAAAGTCAAAGAGAACATCGAAGACGATGCAACGCGAGGATATTATGGGACGTACGAGGATATGCTGCGAAGACCCACCAGCGAATTTTGAAAATGACCTGGTAGCCACAGCCATCTCTTAATTTGTCCTTTCCACTTAGGAGACAATGCTCAAAATTGAATTAACACCGAAGCACCATTGAAATACTAGTCACTACAATCGAACAAGAAGGTCAAGTCCAGGAAAAGACACAGACAGGAGATATCGCGCGAAGTTTGCCTGGTTGTGCCACGAACTTGCGAGAGCGTTGAATCGAGAATCGTGCCTCGATCGCTACATCTTATTGGTTATAAACATGTCGCACTTGTTCTACTGGCAAATTTTAAATTTGTCCATTAATTGTCCATTACTCGACCGAATATATAATATGAAAATATAATGAATATATAATATATACATATAATTAAATATTTCATCAATTTTTATATTATAATATTTTTTAAATAAATGTTTGAACATAATATGCTAAAGGTGCCTATCCATGCAAGCGGAATAGCGTAAGAGTCTGAGCACAAGAATTATCATAACACTTTACTTAGAGACTTAAGTTGTAGCTTTGGCGTATGATTTATTTCTCTTGGAGACACGGTAATAAGTATATACGTCATACATGAAAGCTTGTGTGTTACTTACGTCTACAATTTAAATCTAAGTAAATGTACGACAATTCTTGTGCTCAGACCTTAAGACTGGGTTCACATCTTGACGGAAAAACGGAAGCCAATCGGAATTCGCAGTAGTAGGCGAAACATTTCGCTTGTCGGCTTCTGTCTTTCTGATTGGCTTCCGCTTTTCCACTTTCCGCTTTTCCGTCAAGATGTGAATCCGGTCTAACGCGGAACAAGAATCACCGACGAGATACTATTTAAAGATCGTCAACCCTGGGCAAATTTTCGACGGTATAAAAAGAGCCCGGAGAATCTGGAGGTAATTGAAGAACGCTAACATTATCGACAATTGATATAAATTTGCTATTATTAATATAAATATTTGGCTTATGCATTATTAAATTCATGATTTTTTATTATATAAATGTTCCATAAATAAATATGCATACTTGTAAAGCTAAAATATCCTATATATTGTAAAAAAATTACAATTTCTTCTCTGCAATTATTATCTTTGTTGATAATCAAACTTTGACGACAACACTGAAATCACAATTTTAAAGAAATCGAGTATCATTGAGTTCTAAATACATACAAAATTAACAATATTATCAGTTTTTAACTCTTATGCCCGTATAATCAGACCTTGTACTTAAAGCTTCCTTAAATTTATCTTTAGATTCTCAGCAGCCAATGAAATAATTCGTAGAGTATCTAAAGATAAATTTAAGGAAGCCTTAAATATAATAGTCTCATTGGATATCGTGTGTGAATTAGAAGAAAGAATTTTACAAACTGACCAATTAAAAAATACTTCAAAATGTTTGTTGTAGCATCGCGTTGATTGTACTCTAGGCTGAGTTTCAGGAATTACGCCTAGATAACTCTAGGATGCATTTTTGCTATAATATATAACATAACGTAACCTATAGCTTAGAGTTATCTGGGCGTAATTTCTGAACGCAGCCCTGGATATCGCGTGTCGCGCACAACGAACTGAACATCGAGCTGATGTGCCGGAGGCATTACATTATGGATCGGGATTTATAAAGATGCCGGAAAGGTAGCGTGCTGTACGATCAGCAGGACGACTGGAATGTTCTGATGAAAGCAAGTGTAGTTGACAAGAAGCACAATTGATGGTACCGCCGTTGCCAGATATACGTCGCTTAAGATACTGTCTGCGCCAGTCTACATAAATTCTTTTCGATTTCATTATCATTATTACTGACATAAGAATTTAATTATATCCACGTTTTTACATGGATCGCAATTCAATCAAATTCGCAGTGCCCCGATTACGAAGGTAATATCGGCGCGTATACAAAGTATGAAACAGACGACGGCGGTATCACGAAAATTAAATCTGATAAAAATGACGTGGTGAGAAGATACGCTTATCACTTGACGGGAGCGTCGAAGGAATTACAAGGTAAATGCACTTTCAGCGCACTTCGAATTATTCCATTGCGCTATTGATCCGAGATTTTATCGCGTGAATGTACAGCAAAATCCCGGAAGTAGACCGATACTTTTCTTCGTCCCCATCCGTATCCGAGTCAGGCTTTTCTTGCCTGTAATTCGATACGGTTCCCGGAAAAGTCGTGCGTAACGTACATTGTCAAAGAACGGAAAAAAACCTTCAACCCTTCGGGGCCGCGCTTCAATGTGGATTATCATTGTTCTAGATTCGCACATATCCGAAAAAAGATTATTTTTATTATCTTTAATTTTGCGTATATCATCCTATCTTGGTGCAGAGTCGATTATTTCGATTCCGCGAATATTTTCCGGCTTTAATGTTATGCAACTGAATGTACTCGAGTCCGACTACTCTTGCGTCTAATGCGTTGTATTGTTGTGATTATAAAATAGAAGTAGGATGGAGGAGAGCACAAGTTCAGAAAATGTCTGGCACAAGGGCAAACCTGAAGAGCAAAGCGAGCTGTTTCAAGGAGAGTCCACAGCCGCATCTGTAGAAGCTAACTCTACGTCGTTGGCTGATATATTTGATACAGCATTCACATCGACAGTTGATCCCTCTCCACAACCTCGGTTTCCTTCAGGTATACACAAGGAACTTGACAGATTCTTCATCAATCTGTCATATACATCAATTGTCAATACATAAATTATTTTTCATGTACAAATTTTGTATTAAGACATAATACAATATGGAACATATCTCACTTACAGGTAATGAAATGGAGTATGAGCATTTATTTGCAGAAAGCGATATTGAAGAGTCAGATGTAACAGCTATAGGTCCTTATACAAATTCAACTCATCCTACTGCTTCCGAAAATAATTTTGTTTATGGAAATTATTTACCACAACAAGATGCAACTGGTGATTCACAGGAATATTGGCAACCTGATCTCTTGAATTGCAACATGTGCCAAAATAGACAAGAAAGAAATTCTAAAAAAGATCCTCCAACTCGACAATTGAATAATTCATGCGAGGAGAGAGTGTGTGATAATTATAGAAGAAAAAGAATTTTGCACGATCGTGATTTGACAGTCAAGCATAAAACTAAAAAGAGCGACGAGCAAAAATTATTGAGTGGTCAACAGCCAGATAGTTTGAGTATAGCAGGACCATCTAGATTGTCAGATCATTCTATTTCAAACAAGTATTTATCTGATTTATTAATATTTATGTATCAGTTGTTTATATATATATGTTGTTTATATATATTCATGTAATATATTATAAATAAATTATTACTTTGCAGTATAACGAGATCAACAGAAAATGCAGATGTTTTACAAAATTTAGGAAGTAATAATGCCAATGAGTCTAATAGTTTGTATCATTCAGTTATATCAAATGTGATAACTCCTGAAGAAATACGTTCATCTCGTATGTTTTTTTTGTAACATTTATAATATATTAAGATTACATATATATACATATACATAAATCAATGATTATTAATTTATCAATTTTATAACTAACAGAAAGTGATGATGCACCATCAGCACCAGATTTGCAGTTAGATTGGTCCTCCAGTAGTGATAGTGATGATGAGGATGGCTCAGTTGAAGTACTTGGAACTGTCAACCATAATACCAAGGTATGTGAATATTTTTAAATATAAAAATAATACAGTAAGAACATTAATGTGCTAGTAATATATCATTAGTTAGCCTATACTTCTTTTTGGTATGAAAAATGATCATAGAGAAAGAAAAACTTTTTGTATGTTAAAAAAATCTATAGATATAGCTTTTATTTATAAAGATTACTTTAGTCAAAACAGAATATTATTACTGCTATGGTCTCTATCAGCTATATAATATATCAAAGATGATTGCTATTAAAAAAAATCTTTATATTATATTATAATCTTCTATATTGAAAAATTTAATAATACACAAATAATATTGAAATAGGAAAAATTTTTAATGTAGATATTATGAAACCTTTATTTAAAAGAACACATTTTCTATAATATAGAACTCATTAGAAAACACAAGTGAAGATAATCGTACAGTCACCGTAGTTGACTTAACTGTAGAATCTGATGAAGAACATACATCATCTACACCAACAAATCCTGTAGTTAATCCATGGTCAACAGATTTTAGTCATAGGTAAGCACTACATTCTTAAATATAATTGTCTTTATCATATTACAATTATTTTTTCATTTTTATTACATTATTTATATTGTAAAATTTTGTTTAGAAATAATACCCACTGTATGCATGGATCACCAGAATATTGGAATCATCTGCATAACATAGGCACGTATCACAATCACAGATTGCCTGTTCATACAAGTTATTCATCTATAGGAGGTATGTCTTTTCTATATTTAGAAATTTGTTTATCAATTAAAAAATGACATAATTAGAATATAAAGTTATTATAATATATTATATAATATATTATAAAATT
>NW_017259591.1:45368-48668 GCF_001594045.1 Atta colombica
TCACACGTTAGTATATTAATATATTTACATATATTATTATACATTTTATTATTAACATATATATTTTATTATAATTATATAGATAATTATATAGATATTTTATTATAAACAAAAATGCACTTTAATTTACTAAATTGAATTTTATTATTATATATAGTGCGGGACCATGTAACGCTCATGTGCATTCATCAACTCAACATACTTGTGGAGAGGGAGGAAACAGTAGTCCCCCGAATACTCGATGCAATAATGGAACGGATAACGCAGCGTATACAGAAAATTATCTCCCACCTCCTATTTTACCGCCGCCGCAGCAACCGACTGTTTATAGTCATCCTGAAGCTCGAGGGCCATCTAGTTTCTATAGGGGACCATGTCCTGTGCTGCCTATAATCGTAATCTAACAACTCATGCAATATATATTATCAATACAATATTTTATATTATTTTCTTATTACATTATTATATAATTTTCTTATTATTGTATCCACAGGTAAATCCATTGAATAATCAACCAGTTGACTCAATGTCTTCGTTAATGTTACCATCGTTACATCAACCAATACATCAACATGTACATCATCACATGTATCATTATGATCCACATCAACGGCCGTCGCAACGCATGCATCACGTTCACATTAGTTTCCATCCCCATATGGTTTGTTTTCTCTTTATATTGTTAAGTATGTTACACTGACTTTTCAAACATTGTTTCATATTATTTTAACATATATAGCAAGGATCTGGAGCACACCAGATAGGTTTGCCATTTGCACCAGGTATGTCAGAATTTGTATTGCAAGGAGCACGTCATATGTCACGATTGGACAATTATATGCGCATTGTTGATTTGCGACGTATGGCTCATATAAGTTGTGGAGCTACACAAGAATCAATTGAAAGCCATACATTCCCTCACAAATATAAACGGGTAAGAACTGAAATTTAAATAAAACTTTTTGATATCGTTATATATGAGTTATCTAAGCAGTTTTATTATAATATCTATTATATTAATTATGTGTATCTATTTATATATTTAGGTAAAAAAAGTAGAAAATGGCGAAGATGCTATTGAGAAATGTACAATATGTTTATCTGAATTTGAAGATTGCGAACGTGTTAGGTAAGAATTTTAGTTCCAACTTTTCTGTATTTTTTGTATTTTTTTAGATAAGACATTATAAATTATAACTTATTTTATTTATTCAGGAGGCTTCCATGTATGCATTTATTTCATATTGACTGCGTTGATCGATGGTTATGCACCAATAAACGTTGTCCTATATGTCGAGTGGATATCGAAACATTTCTCCATAAAGAATTTACTACTTCGGAACAATAGTTTAAGGTTTCCCATATCTGCCTCTTTTTGAAATGTAATCAGGTAACATATGTATATGATATCAAATATTTCAAGATGGTCGATCCAGGAAAGATATACTGGATTACTACTACTATTACGGAATAATATTGTAAAAATGATATGGATAATCAAAATAACAAAGCATCAGCTGAGTTCCTCAAGAAGACGAAAAGAATTGTCATTGTTTATTTTAATACTTCTAACTGTGGTTTATTTTATGCGTTTTGATAATGATAAATACTAAATTGTTTTATCAAATACTAATGGTTTATTAATATTTTATTTTTGTGTCTTTGTTTATAAATACATAAAATGAAATCTATATGAAAACATTCTACATTCTTTATATAATTTATGGAGATATATTACATATGTTAAAATATGTAATATTTTTAAAATATATACACAAAACAACTCAATTTAATTCTATGTTGATATAACTTCTGGTATACAAGATAATATATACATATAAAAAATTATATATATTCAGTATATTTGAACTTATGAGAATGTATTGGAATTTCTAAATATGTAAATATTGCATTGACTGTATGTAAATTTTTGTAATGCTTGTATTAAAATTGTGATCTTAACAAAATTCTAGTATTTTACATGTTATACTAGCGATAATTTGAAGAGTAGTTTTGTTCTAATTTTGTCCTTTATATTAATATATACATGTATTAGACCCTATTTTAAATTCTGAATAATATTAGTATTATGATCTGTATATTGGAAAAATATTAATTTGCATTTGTTACAGATTGCTAATGATTATTCTCCAAATGAAAATATCGTGCATTTTTTAAATTACTTTGTATTATTGTATCTATCAGTATATTATGTTACTTTTTGTATAGACTTCTAATTGAACGTAGCTTCAATTGAAATAATACTGAAAATCTCTCTCTGAAAATGATATGACAGGCTTGGATTATGAATTTATACTGAATTATTTTGATTACTATTACCGATGCTAAGCCAAAGACTTAGCTTAAGTTATAAACATAAACTGAAATATCTGATCTATAGAATGATTAAGCAATTTTAAATTAAAGATAATCACCATTGCACCTATGAAAACTATGAAGAAAAGTCACTGTATCGTCAGGCCTTACATATATTGTCACTCTTGTACATATGTTCTATTACATAATAGAATCAAAATAATACTACCGTTCTATAATTATAATGATCCGTGGTAAAGACTACTTTTACCACATTAGTACCTTTACGCATACACACACATGGTATTCAAGATAATACTGTGACGTGAATAATTTTATTTTGTTAATGTACGATAAAAAAATATATAATATATAATATATAATAGGTACACAACACGTAAAAATGAACATATATCATACTTACAGAATTAACCATTGCTGGTTTGATATTAAAAGAAATGAATCACGAAGAGGGAAGTATTATGTATTATTATCAAAGATTTTTATGAAGTCCAAGTTTGGTGAAGATCTATATTTCTGCTATAGATTATAAATTTTATCGTCTGAACGTATAATAACGATCTCATATAATTATTTCATTATTGATGAACAATTGTTATCGCGGAAACATTTTTACACTGCCATATACCAATACTATCATGATTCAGTTATTATGGAACATGGGAGAGTGTCTCTTTAATGATCATTTTATTTTATACAACAAATTTTAATGTTGTTTAATCGAATATATTAATAAAAGTTTTAACTATTAAATTAATATTTCGAAGGTGATATGTAATGCGTCCTGTTTCAAGGATTGTGAGAACAGAAGAAAAGATATATTTGCCATATACAATCAAGTAGTTAGTTATAATTCGTCTCGATTTCTTATTTTACGAAATAAGAGCAAATGGATATATACATATATGTACCTCTATATTAATTATAATTACAAAATGTATGTATGTATATATATATATATAC
>NW_017259591.1:48768-55502 GCF_001594045.1 Atta colombica
TTATACTGTATATATAATAAAATAGGAATGATAATGCGAGATATTAACTTACTGTTGCAACGCTAGAGTAAACGAGTTATACAAAATACATGACCCTTAAAAAATTATTGCTTTGTTTAATTAAAACCACTGAAAATTCGATTAGTGAATTAACTATTAAGTAATACAAGAGACTCGTGATACTTAAATAACATATATATAAAATGTTTCGTCGCAATTTGAGACTGAAAGGAGCGTGTTTTTATAGTAACGGCAAATGGAATGTGTACTCCAACACAATAGGTATAGTAAGCCGTAATTGGTAAAAAATACAATGATTTCAATTAATGTTTTCGTTTATAATGACACCGGATATCAATTTGTATTATTGTGTACATAAGATTATCATGTACATAAATGCGAGATCAGATCACTGCTCTTTTATAACCCGTAAATCACCGCGTACTCGGAATCGTATGTAGGTGATCACCAAAGATACGTGAAATCATTAAAACATGATTATGCGTTATATGGGTAATTCATGTGATACGTACGAACAGCGTCTCGAAGTCGTTTCTGAAGCGTAAAATCTCAGAAAGACAGTTTCGCACTGGCCGAATTAGCATTGAGAAAGTAATATCGTGAGAAAGACTTATTTTCATGGTAATTTACTAGTGGCGATATGATTTCCCTTGATTTATATCGAGCATCTGAAACAGGTTTGTTATAGATATTTAACCTAGATTCTTTTCTCCGATAAAAAGAATACAGTCTTTCATTACGCTTCTGTATGACGATTCGTATAAATATGTATGTAATTCACTTTCTGTTATACATAATAAATAAAATTATTTTACTTTATATAACATTATTTAAGTGCAAACATGGAACGGGAAATATTTTTCTTCTAGTTAATAAAAAGGATATATTAAAGAATGTTTAAAATTCAATACCACTAATTGTGAATATAATTCGTCCAGCCTTTATAAATCATTTGGCTATATTCCGATGCTTTTTACTACAATCTTACGCAATATATAACGTAAAAAATAATCTACTAAAAATAATTTTGTATGTAATCCTTAAATAATCTACTAATTGTGATACTACGTAACAATTAATGAATTATTATGATTTATTATATTAATTTCAACAATTAGCAATTTATATTGATGATCATACATATACTCTGTTCAACGAGAGAATGACCTCGGTTTGCGCATAGTAAGCAATGTAATTCTGTACAATCTATACTGCGCAAAACGGACGAGTTTTCGACCGATCCGAGATCATTCTCTCATTATAGAATGTTTAATGTGACAGATAGAAGAAAATAGATAGTAATAATTGAATTTAAAAAATATATCTTATTTTGCGATATTTACAATAATTATTGAGAAATTAATAAAAATCAGCGAATGAACATGTATTCGCGCGATTCTGCAAATATAAGCGCGCGGGAAAGAAGAGATAACCCGACGTTATATGATGATCATGATTGATTACAATTGTGATGAAACATTGGGAGTTCCAATGTTCGCAATTTGGGATTGAAAGGAGCGTGTTTTTATAGCAACGGTGATACATAATGGATTTATTCCGCAAACGCAATAGGTGTAGTAAATCGTAATTGGTAAAACCACAATGCTTTCAATATTTTTGTTTATAATGACATATATATAAGTTACATGTATCCGGTAAATCGTTATAAATCAAAACATTAATTGAAATCATTGTGTTTTTATTAATATACATATATATGTTTATGTCATAAACATAAAGTTAACTCAAACTTAACTTTTATGATAAGTAGCAGTAAATTTATATAAATTATTATATTGAATTTATCAATTATGAAATAACAGTTAACAGTTTTCAGCCTGGATAAACACTTCATATTTTGTACTGTCTTTTGTTGCTGATTATTGAAAAATTCATAACTTTCTACAATATTTATACATGATATACTTAATAAGTTTTCTATTTGTGTAATTCAATTATAAAATGCAATTGCATATTTTTAAATTAAACTTTATATTTTTGGTCTAAATATTTGTTATTTTATTCATAAAAGTATTAAAAAAAAAAGTATTTTCTAAATTTATGTTATTAAAATATTTATAGAATGATGGAGGTTATTTAGATAATTTTATTTTTATCCAAGCATATAGCAATATATCAATATATTTTCATCTTTTCCAAATAAATGTTTCTTAATATGTTTATTAATAAATAAATGTTTTTGCATTAATCGATTAATTTTCTTGTTTTGTGCATTAATTATACATTATCAAATGGAAGCTTATTATAATTAATAGTTATTTTCTTATTATCGCTATTGATTGAAGACTCATTATTTATTAATATTTTATTATTCTTACCATTCTGTTATTTATTAGGAATTCGATATTAAGTAAGTTATCCATATCTATTATATTCTTCTATACAAAAGATGTGATATCAATCGCTTTTTTTATCAATATAATCATCAATATAATCATCGAATACATGGAATCACACATTATGTAATAAAACTAATATAGTATACATTTCAGTTTTATAATTCTTTTTCGCTTTAATCACATTTTTTTTTTACAAAAATCTGATTTTTCTAAATATTCAATCAAATTTATTTAAGATATGTATTATAGTCATTTTGATAATTACAATGGAAAATATGTTTAAGTAGTTATGTCAACTGTGTACTTCTTCAAAATAACACCTGACGTATAAGCAAAAAGAATTTTTACAGGATTTCCTGCTGCAATTCCTTCCATGTTCTTTAATTAATAAAATATACTAAATTAAATTTACAAGAGTATCGATTTTATCAAGAAAAAATAAAAAAGTTTATAATAACTTGTTTTATAATTATAATAAGATATTTTTTGTACTAAATCTCTCATATTTCTTTATTTGAAATAAATAATTTTTATTTGCATAGTAAAAAAATTTGTACATTGTGTTGAAAACGATCCACTCACGTTTGTGTTGAATTTTTCAACATATTCGAATGTTAATTTAACATAATGTGATTTTATTTAAAGATTTTTTTGTAAAATTGATATTCAATGTTTCTTAGTATCAAAATGACACAATTTATGAGTAAGTCAATAAGTGACATAAAAATAATGTGTTTTAACGTAAATTCTAAGACAAATGAATAAAATACGTGTTAATTTAACATAAATGTTAATTTTCTTAAACAATGCTTCTACGGTTTATTTACAAAACTATCGATATTATCTTCTTGATAAGTATTATTTTAATAAATTTTTTTTTTATATTTTATTTTGATTATCTATATTGAAATATGATTTTTTTTTATATTTGATTTCCTTGACTAATCGGCATGTTTATATTACATACAATATATTCCGGTTTTTGGGTAACTCACACGATATATGATATTTGCGTGAGTAAATATGCAGAAGAATATATATATTTTGTTTTAACACGCATACAATTAAATCCCAGTCTATAAGGACTGGTGACTGTGTGCTTCTCCGTCCATTATAAAGCGAATGCGTCAGAGGGGAGCAATTCAGTAGTCCGTGAACGGTCTTTGTTGTCAGAACTTTTGTCGATCTATCAGTCGATATCTTCTTAAATCTTCTTTTCCATAATAAAAAGATTTCCGTTCGTATATGAGTAATAACGCAATTATTTAGTGAGTAATAATAAAGTTGATTTGCTTCTGTTCTAAAAAAAAAAAATCCGTGCTTGTCAATTTCAATGAAAACTTACAATATCACAGTTTTAGAATCTTTCATCAGTTATTAACGATTAATGAATAAATAATAATTAATTTTTTTTTATTACCATAAGTGGAGACTGTCTTTAATGTCTTTGTGTTTTTGCATCAGCGAGACATCTAATGATATTGAAATTACATTAGTTTCTCTAATCTCTTTCAATTTCAATGCTGGCAGTGCTATTATAAATTATGATGTGTTGTGAGAGTGTGCTAAAATATTTCCTAAAAATTGTAATCTCACAAAAGTTGCTGACGTTTACGTAGGTATATAAAGGAAAGCTAAATTGAACGATAGTTTCTAATCTACATGTGATAATACAATCTGTTCAATAAGAGCGTGACTGACAAAATTTTTAAATTATTTATTATAAAAAAGAAAAAACACAAATTATATATTTTATAATACTACTGCACAATTAGTACTACAATAATTTTGTATTAATAAGTATCCGCTGTTGTTGATTATTATCAACATCTTTGAGATATACTTTCCACTAATTTTACAGTACAGTCTGTTTATAATAAGAGCGTGATCGGGTAAAATTTTATTTAATAATCGTTACATCTCAAAAATTTTTTTAATGCTTCCTAAATGATTTTGAACAGTAAGTTCTTCCCCTATGACGCATTATGCAAAGACTCTTGAGTCCGGTTGCATCAACCTTACTTTAAGTGAGTCTTAAAATTCTATCTCGCTCTCTTTTGATTTTAAAGAAAGAAAGTGAGAGTTTTAAGCCTTGTTTAAAATCAAAATAATCGTTGGTGTAATCGAGCCTTAAGACTAGGCTTTCCATTTTATGATGTAAGTAGACACAAACATCATTTTATCTTTTTTGAAATACTTTTTAGTGAAATACGAAGATAGAACGATTCTTGTGTCGACTTGTCGACTTAAATGGAAAGCACTTTTAATTATTCCATTTTTGTTAGAGAGCGACAATAATAAATATCACGTACGTTAAAAAATTCGAAGTTTTTCTTTGTATACACTCGAAAGGATTTAAAACATCTCAGAAAGCGATTGCAAAAACCGCTATGAGATGTAAATAAATCGAAAAAGCGGTATTAGACAACAAGTTAATAATTTGCTGGATCGTAGTAAGACATAAAAGATATATTGAAAGTTATGTCAATCATTCTTTTAATGACAGACAATATAATCGTTACACTTGAGTCAAATATATAAATTCCTATATTGCTGTGGTTATTATATTTTTAATGCATTTTTCATAATAACAGATTTATCTTTATCGTATCATCCGAAAAAAATGTTAATTACATATAATTATATAAAAAAATTGACATATTTTATATACAATTATATATAATTATATATAAAATATGTTCATATATATAACAATTTTTCTCGAGAATTGTTTCGACATCTGTCCAGGGTACATATTATGCGAATTATTTGTAATGGATTTCGATCAAAATTATTTAATTATTATTGATTAAAATTTCTATTATATTTAAAAAAGAAAAAAAATGGAATAATTCCAATTGGAATTCATTCAGACTTGTTATATCATGTCCTATTCTGTATATAATATATATTATATACAGAATATAATAAAACTGTATATAATATGTATTTGACAGTCATGTAACGTTTATTTATTCAGTTGATTTTAGTCTTTTACTGAAAAATTCTTTAATCACTTTGATAGATGTTTTGGATTTATTAGAAGAAATTAAAACATTTTTAATATGTTATTTTAAAAATGTATAATTTGAAATATACATTATACATTTTTTTTGCATAGTAAATTTTACTATGCAAATTTTATTATGAACATTTTTTAAATTTTACATTTTAAATTTAAATGTAATTTTTCAAGATTATAATCAAAATATTAATAATTTATTTTTTACGACATATTTCGAAAAATTAAATGATTTATCAATTTTATAACCTTTGTATGCTATATATATTTGGTAGTATCCTTGACATAACGTTACTTTTATTTAATTCAGAGATTTTATCAATACTAGGTATAGAATATATAATTTATAATTAACTTTGACCATGAAACGGAATCGTCGAAGAATCCTCCAGTAATGTTGTCACGCTAGGTTGCAAAAAATAGCGAATTCGTATGTACTCAATGCACATTGGAGCACATTAAAGCTGTCGTAGACAAATTAATGTAAAAATGTGTGTTTAATAAACATATAAAAACAAATTAAATTATGAAATTCTCAATATATTTTATTGTGCTGTTAAGTAAAATTTGTATTTTACAATTCGAATTTCGAAATATTTTACTCTTATACAGATTAAATCTTATACAGATAAGTGTACAACAGTTTTCATATATATTAATGCGCAATAATGCATCCAAATTCGCTGTTATTAGTACATCATCATCCGATATGATTAATTTATGCATCCATTCAAACAATTACCCATATAGAACTTATTTTCGTCAATTACAGCGCGGAATAGGGCATTGAAATCTCCATTCATTTATTTTCCAGCGCTTACATATATCATATATTTAAATATAACTTTCAAATACAGTCGAAAATTGTTTTCAATATTTTAACAATGATAGATCATAATTACGTTTAATAAGCAATATCATTCATAAAGATTTAGGTACAAATGTTATTATAGATATATGTTATTATGGAAACACGTAGTATATATAAACAATTAGTATCTCTTAATAAGAATCTTTTTACAAAACAATATCGATAGAAACAGATGATAAAAAGCGATTTTGATAAATGACGCTTAAAAAATGCAAAACAGATAGCAAAATCTTCTTAAGTCAATATCAAATATATATATAAATTTTAATAAGAACTTTATAAGTTTGTTTATTATTAAAAATTTAACATTAAAATTTATAATGTTGTTTTACCTAAAAATATAGCATCTGAAAAATTTTATAAAGAAAAAGCATTTTATAATTATTGTTTTATAATTATTGTTTGTAATTTAATAATATAAGAAATGTAAATACATATAAATTATTATATAATAATCTTA
>NW_017259591.1:55544-56472 GCF_001594045.1 Atta colombica
ATATATATTTATATTATAAAACTGGATGTATTTACATTATTCTACAATATTAATTTTCCACCTATATTTTGCACTTTTTTGTCTTTATAAAATACAGTATATAAAAAACATGCAAAAAATATTATAAAGTAATTCCCTAAATTGATATCTTGAAAGTTTTTCATCCATTTACTTCTCTCGATATTTTAATTATTATTTAATACATTGACATTACTTTAACGTTTATACGTTACAAAATATTGTTAAATCGCGATATTTTTATAACTGATTTCGTGATATTTTCGAATTACATTTCACATGGAAATATACATTTTTGCATAATAAGTACATTAAATTACAATCAAAGAAACATTCTGAATTATATATCATATTTTACGTCTACATGTCGTTTGGTACATCAGTAGGACACTTATTTTTATATGGAGAACATTGAATATTTTAAAATAAATATTGCGTAAATAATTGAACAACATTTCTTCCATATATGGAGGAAAGGAAGGAAGAATTAAGGAATTTTTATGTATTACCATTGTAGAGTAATAAATAATTATGAAATTATACTTGACAATAATGTATTAAGTTTGCAAGAAAAATTCCACGAAGAAATCTATTTAACTGACACATAAATTAAATGTGTATAAATTTTGTAATTCTTTTTTACGTTTACATAATATATTGATGATGTTTAAATGTACATTTTATGTACATTTATGCTGTTAAGAGTGATTTATATTTTTATAATATTTTTATATATTCATATATGTATTAATTATCTATCGTTTTAATTAATTAATCCAAAATGTGGAAGCGAAATTATATTGCAACAATTTAAAAGGATCATTTAAAAAATAATTTAAAAGATTATGAAATTTTTATCTACATAATATTCATAAATTCATGTTATATATATATATACATATATACGTTA
>NW_017259591.1:57196-58616 GCF_001594045.1 Atta colombica
CGTTTTTTGTAATAATTGAACTAAATTTAGTGTAATAATTTGTGGACCTTTAATATATATAATATATTTCTTTAATATTTTGAAATAGCAAAATTGTAATTACAAATTGCTTTTTGAGATTTTTTAAAGTTATTTTATTTATAAAAAAATGTATATTTATTAATAAACAAAAAGGAATTAATATTTTAAGTATAAGAAATGTCGAAGATTTATTAAGCGACAATAAACACAGAATAATATATTGCATCCTTTTTGTTTATATAGATTATATTATTGGCGTAAATTTTGAATTTCTTTTTATTCCTCCTATTGTTTTTTTGTTAGTTTTAAAAAAATATAGTAGAAATAAAGAAAAAAAAACAGAGTTTTTTTTTCTTTATTTCTACTATATTTTTATAATCGGAAATGTTTTATATAGTTAATAAAATATAATACAAAACATATTCTACATTCATTATATAATGATTTAATTATTGAATCTATTTTAGAATCCAAACAATTTACTTGTATATTTTTTCATTAACAAATAATGGAATAATATAGTACATATTTGTATTTTCAGGACATAGATTCATACCTAGACAAGTGAAGTCATAATGTGGACTTTCATATTAGTATTCATCGGTTTACTAAGTACATTAATACCGTCGACGCATTCTCAAGGTATGTTTTGTATCATCTTTTCGAAATCACAGATTGCATTACAATCTCGTCAGAAGCTTTGTTTAGGTTTTTCTTGTAGAGAAATCCAATATCAAAATGTCATCCAAAAAAATGCGTTTAGTTTTCTAGACATATATTTTTTGCATACCTATTAATTAATTCTTATATTTTAAAAATTCATAATGCAAAGTATACAGTACGATAGAACAAGGTACGTGAATGGACAAAATTTTCTTTATTATGATATTTACATAATACTGATACTTACATAATACTGATTATCACACAGTAATGCCGGTATTAATATAAAATAATATCATAGTATATCAATTTATCGTGTAATGAAATTTTTTTATATTATTTTTCCGTTACATAGATTGTCGAGAAATTACAGCATTGACGTAAAACTGTATGAACACGGCCAAGGCCAGATCCTTCAAATCGAGAAAACGAGAGTTTCAAGTATGTTTGGTTATTGGTGAAGGTTGACTGTTACAACATTCTATATCTTCTTCTTAGCGATCGATGCTTCTGAGAAAAAAACATCATTATAAGTTATGGCAATTAGGATTGGTCTGTATAATGTAATCGTATAAATGTATATATAAAATGAAAATATATATAAACTGACGTTCACTTTAGATAAACGTTGAAAATTTCAGTGAGAAAACATTTTTGAAATCATACTTTGGAAAAAAATCAGACAGTTATTATTTTCAAAAAACTAGAATTTTTAAATTAAATATAATAAAATATT
>NW_017259591.1:58716-61914 GCF_001594045.1 Atta colombica
ATAAATATTTCTTATTGTTAATTAATAATAAATTGTTAAGATTGTTATATTTTATTATACCTAATTAAGAAACAATTTGTAATACATTATATAAATTAAATAGTCATTAATACAGAAAAATGAATAATCATCACAATTTTACTTATTTCTAATATCAAAATTAATTAAATATTTTAATTGCATATAATATGATTGAATCATAATTAAATAATTTGCGGATGTGGTTATATAATAATTTGTTTATGTTTGTTTTAAAATCACCATTTGTAAAACAATATGAACAATATGTCAAGCTTAATATGAACAAAAAATGTTAGATATAATTTACCGGACAAACGTGCCTTATTTCATACACAATAAACAGTTATATAATTGTGTCAGTGGATCTAATATAAAGAAATCATAATTATGCAATAAGCAATTTTAAAGGTCTGACATTTAAATTCTGCTATAAATGCAATAAGTTTCTTAAAATATAAAAAGATTGCAATTTGGCAGTAAATAATAAATGTTTTGATGAAAATATCTTTTAATATATTATGTAAGATACTTATATTAATATCCTTATATAAAAAAGATGCTTATATAAAAAAATCTAATAAATACTATTTTTGTTGAATCAGGGAAGAAGAAGAATTCACATTTTTTAAATCTTTCTCCCTCTCTTTCTCTCTCGTTCTCTCTTGTAATATGTACATATATATATCTGATAACAAATGTATCTATTTAACATTGATTGCCATATTGATTGTTTTGTGTAAACTCATTCTATCATTATATGTATAAGATAAATAAGTGGTAATATCCTTACAAGAGTATGTGCGCCTCAAAAAAAAACTATTATAGCAAATTATAAAACCCACAAATGATTCTATTTTCATTATTTTAAAAAGTGATACTATTTTTATTATTTATTTAACTCTAATGATATATAACATTTATAAAAAAAGATTTGATATCAATTGGCGCAAATAAATTAAATTTTATCAAATTAAAAAGTAAAACTAAAGTGTTTAGTCAAAATATTATAATTATTGAATCATCTGCAATCACAAAACTAATTATCCAGATAATGCATCATTATATTGTGATTATTTCTTTAAACGATTGTCCTACATTAAAAATAATTCCATGCACATATAACATCATTGCAGTTTTTAATTGTCCAAATATAAATATAAATTATTTATTAATGCCGTAATACGTGCGTGTAAAAGCTATTAATTTTTAATCTGGACAACAGTTTAAAAAATCCAAGTAGCAAGATGACGTTTTAATAGCATCCTATTGATATTAAAGACTTTGTGTATTTCATTAAAACGTTACGTCATTTGACGTCAGCTTGCTACTTGAGAATCATCAATATTGCATACTGTCCTGTATAGTTAGTTTTATTGTATTTTAAAATACAAAACTTTATTTTAAATATTTCACCTAATATACTCTTGAGATGAGATTTCATTTGAATGATTATAATAAGAATAATCTAAGATAGACAGAGGAAATCTCATCTCGTGAATCTTATTTGACGATAAAACTATTGATCAATAATGAATGTAATTAGTGTTGATACTTCTAAAAATCTTTGTATTAGACATACAAACAGTCGACTTTTATCGATATTATGAGAAATTTTTTTAAGCATATAATTCATAAAATTATCATTGTGAATTTTCATTATAACCAAAAATTCTTCTGAAGCTACATCGATATGCATTTAAAAAAAGGAAACACAAATTATTTTGATATATCTCGAAGAAACTTATTACTCATAAGTGCGTTATTATAGTTTGTGTATTAATTCTATAAATTCTGATATTGAATTTTGATAGATACATGCAAAAATCCGGAAGGACAACTCGGTAAATGCATCAATATCAGATCGTGTACGATGTTACTTAATCTTCTGAAATCGGACTCACAAAATCCGCAAGTAGGCAATTTTCTCCGTGCTTCCGTTTGTGGCTTTGAAGGTAATGATCCTAAGGTTTGCTGTCCATTCGATGGTGAAAATACAGGCGATACGGACAACGATTTACAAGGCAATGGAGAAATCACGAATACTCAATATGGTCCTTTGTATCCACCTTATTGCGGATACAGTAATGCAACATTAAATAAAATCGTTAATGGCATTCCAGCTAGATTAGGTACGAATCATTTTTACATTATGGGAAAACATTCAGAGTCTCAATACATTTCCCGATTGTTTGTCATATAACTGTTTTAGAATTCTAAATTAAAAAAAAAATTTATTTTAATTTATGATAGAAAATTTCAAATTTGTTTTTTATATTTAAAATATTTTATAGGAACATTTCAATTTTATATATTTTTTTTCCTTGTCAAAATACTAAAGTGTCTTTTTATATTACAATCAATTGAAAATAAATTTTTTTTCCAATAAATTAATCTCGAGAAATATAAATAACTATATATACGTATGTTTCATTTAAAATAGATTCTGATAGAATTTTAAAATTTAAGTATAATAATTAAAATGTTGGTATTTATTTACTTATAGAAATTATGAAGGTGACTGAAATCAATAATATATTGTTCTAATACTTGATTATCATTACAATCGATTAATTTGGCAGGTGCTTGGCCTTGGATCACTGTTCTCGGATATACAAATTCAAAAAATCCAAACGTTCCAAAATGGCTTTGTGGTGGCACTTTAATTTCCAGTCGACACGTACTTACCGCTGGACATTGCGTACATGGACGGGCGGATTTATACAAAGTGCGTATTGGTGACTTAGATCTGAATAGCAACAACGACGGGGCGACCCCGTTTGAAGATTTCATCGAAAGGAAAACAGTACATCCCAAGTACAATCCTAAGACTTACACAAACGATGTGGCAGTTTTAAAAACGACTCACGAAGTACCCTTTACGCGTAAGCTTTTTTATTCTATTCTATTTTATTTTTTATAAAAAAGGCAACAGTTCCCTTATTTATATTTAGCAAAATTGATATAAAATTCATTAAATGAAGAAATTTGATTGGTGTGAGAAATTAGCATTCGTTTAATTGGAATCAATTCTGTTCTCTCAGTATACATACATAAATTTTTCCACAGAGGAATGTGATTATCATTGTAGAATGAGATCTAAGTATGACTCTTTAGAAATGATTGAAGTGTGAATTATATATATAAATAATTAAAATTCGAATATTCCATTTATATATA
>NW_017259591.1:62014-68191 GCF_001594045.1 Atta colombica
TCAAGATACAAGATTGTGAAGCTTGTTAGTCATATCTTTCCTATATAAATTATAAAATATATTAAAATAGATATATATTAAATTTATAAAATCGAGACTTTAAAATTAAATTACGAAAGTGGTTTAGATATGAACTTTTTTACGTATTTACGATATTTACACTGTGACTTAAAAAATGTAAAAAATGTCTGTTCACGCTCTATGTAGTTGTGGTTTCATGGAAGTGTTGCGTTATTCGAACAAACAGTATTTATTACTGAATATCGTAATTTTCAAAATTAGATATTACTTTAGGATATAAATTTTTTTCCTTTGTAATATAGATTAATATTTTCTCGTAAGAGATATAGATTAATATTTTATAAACTTTTAGAATTACTTCATCCCATTTGTCTTCCGATAGACGATTTTATCAAAAATAAAAATTTAGAGAGGACATATCCTCTCGTTGCTGGATGGGGATCAATTTATTTTCGTAAGTAACGTGAGATAAATTGAATCTTGCCTAATTATAATCTAATGACAAATATACAAATAATCATTTTTACTCTAGAAAAACGCTAATATTTGTTATTGCTATTTTTGTTTTTCAGATGGACCAATAAGCAGTCGACTTTTGCAAATACAAGTTCCTGTACGTACACAGGAAGAATGTAAACAAACTTTTCAGAATTTTCCGACAACGGTGATTGACAATCGCGTTTTATGTGCTGGATTTCCTCGAGGTGGTAAAGATGCTTGTCAGGTGAGAGAAAAGAAACAATAAAATCATGATAAACAATTAATAAAAAATTTTCTCTCTCTCTCTCTCTCTCTCTCTCTTTTTAATTTTTAAATCAAGTGTTGTCTTCTTAATTACACCACATCATTTTTTTATAAACTTACTTTACTAATTGTAAGTTTTTTATTATTTGTATAATTCTGTCAATTTCTGAATTTTTACTGATGTGCATGTATTTATTATTTATTTATTTATTTAATGCTGTTAATAACATACAGGAGAGAAACAAACTCGTATTAATATATAAATATATAATATATAGGGTGTCCCGAATTTAAATGGCCAAACTTCGGGAGCATATATGTATAGGAATCAATAAACTAAGAAAAAAAGTCCTTTAGAGATACGCGTTTTCGTTTTGAAGCAAAAAAGGACAAAACATAATTTTTGGTATATTATTGTTTTCAAAGCAGAATGTTATTTTGTCTATGACTTCCACGATAATGCTTCAATGCAAGAGTATGTACGTCGATTTCCAAACAGAAGAGTGCCGAATCGACAACTTATTACTACATTGACCAGTTTTGTTACAACATGAACTGTTCATACAAAATGCATTGCCGCAAGAGATCAACATTTTGAACAATATCTGCATTGCAAGTGATAATGTGAATAAATATGAAATGACTAAGTAATAAATAAATACAAAAATGAAAATACTACTACTATTTGTCTTGTTTGTGATTTTCTTCAAAATGTTACAAAAACGAGCGTGTTTTTTAAGAATATTTTTTCTTTATCGATTTCTTACGCTCCCAAAGTTTGGCCATTTAAATTTATCTCAGGACACCCTGTATATAAATATATAAATATGATGCAGCGAGCCAACAATTTCCAAAATTAAGATTTAAATAGGGAAAAAAGAAGGATCAATTTTTAATTAATTTGTATGCATGCTAGATAATCAAATAAACTCCAACTAAAAGTAACATAACATCAATATGTTATAATTTCATGCTCAACAAGTAAATATTACGTAACACACGAGTTATATTTTAAAATTTATGTTGAATGTGAAATTAATATTGATGTAATATTACTTAATTGATGTTTATTGGATAAACATCAATTAAGAGTAATATTACATCAATATAATTTTATTAATACGTTTTTACTAATACGTTCTTACAATGCAAAATGATTTTCAGGGTGACAGTGGTGGACCAATGATGACTCCTGATTCTCGAAATCAAAATACATTTTATATTGTTGGAGTAGTATCATATGGTTTCAAATGCGCTGAGCCAGGTTTCCCAGGCGTTTATACAAAAGTTACGGCTTTCCTAGATTTCATCACGAGTCAATTAGTATAAATATTTTTCTCTAAAAAACTGAAACTTTTTGTTTCTTTGTTAATGTTTTACATTAATTCTGAAAATTGCATTTTTGGCATGAACTTTATTTGTGGCAAACAATCTCTCTCTCTCTTGTTATATTATAGATAAAATAAACCGCACCTTCCATAACCATTTTATTTGTAATTCGTGAAATGTAAATCCAACCAAAAAATCGCTAAATTGACTTAAACAAAAACTTTTTTATAAATAAATACTTTTATAACTATTTAAATTGATCCTTAATTTAAATTGATCAATCAGATACTCAAGCAGAACATTAAATTATTATGATATCAAAATAATTCCAAAATGATCATTAAAAATCATTTTTTAATCATTTTCGATTCATTTTAATATTATTTTGACGTTATTATGACTTGTTGTTCTGTTTAAGTATTTAATATGGGAAAAGGACATAAGCATATGAATAAATATAAATATAAATCATCTCAATATAAATCAATTTATCTAATTGATTGAAAAATAAAAATTTATACAATTAATTAAAAAATTAGGATATATCATAATAAATTCTTTCATATACATATACATATGTTTAATATATAAAGTATTTGTACATCCATACATTTACTTTAAAAAGGGAAGTACAATTTTATTTAAAAAATGTTCAACAAAATGTTTTGTTCAAACAAAAGTTGTATAATCTAAAATCTACAAAACAAATATCTTTATATAAGAAATAATAAATATTCCATGTGATGATAAAATTCTTATTATTATATAAGGATATTAATTATTTCTTATTTTAATTAAAAAAAAAACTAATTTTTTTTTAAATTAGAGTTATGAAGAATATGATGTTTGCGCCTTACAGCATTATACTCGTCATTTTAGAACTATAGAATGATAATAGTCTTGAATCCTATACGGAAACGGATAAGTCAGTTGTTTCCCGAATTCATTGATAGAGGGCAATGGTGACTACATGTTACTCGTTTTTAAAATACCTTCATTACTACTATAAATGTGACTATTGTAAGATAGAAATCTTAAGATCATACTTCACAGGATCAGTTCTGTAGGAGTTGATCTCATTCTCCCTCCCTAACATGGGAGTTGATGTAACCACGACGATGAGTAATAGTCCTCTTCTCTGAGCGTGAGAACGACATGAATTCTTGACGTGTTCGAGAACTTCTGTCATCAATGATCGTTCACTATCTGTACCTAGTGCAGATGGGATGGGAAGTAGGACTTTCTGAGTGGTTTTGCAAACCGTAAATAAAAAAGAAATTGTATAAATAAAAACTAACGACTATTATTTCTGAATCATATAGAATATTAAAAATATACTTACGTAAGCGAAATAAAATTGCACAATACAGTTTAGTGCCAAAGGTTCGAGGATAATTGAAGAACGGTGACATTATCGACAATTGATATAAAATTTTATTAATATAAATATATAATATTATTTGGAATTATTATAAATTCAAGATTTTTTATTATATAAGTGTATAAATAAGTATATATGTATGATCGTAATACTATAATATTTTATATATATTGCCATAAAATTACAACTTTTTTCTCTGTACAGTATCTTGAACTCTTAATAATCAAACTCGGATGATAACATTACAATAACAGTTTTAAATAAAAATCAATTAAGTATTTATTGAATTTTAAACGTATATACATGCTTAAAAAACTAATAAACTCATAAAATTAGTTACTATTATATTATCAGTTTTCTTATTTTTATAGTCATTTAATTTTAACAGTTACACACTGAGAAAAAAATACTGTTGATTAAAGTCTATACTACAGGCTGTATTAACATAAGTAATTAATTCATGTATATTTTTATTGACATAAAGGCTTGATTATTGAAATAATAATTTATGCCTTTATCAATAAAAATATACATGAATCAATCATTTATATTAGTGACAGCCCGAAATAGACTTTAATTGAATCAACAGCATTTTTTTCTTTGTGCACGAACTTTCGTAAGACTGGTCGGTTTAACAGTAGAAAGTTTTTGCAATACGTATATCTAGATACGAACTGCGCATGTGCAATTTCGATTTTCCACTAAATAACGTAACTTTAACATTTACCGTATTTGAATACACAGAAGTCTCTTTAGTATCTCGTCGATAACGGTAACAAATTACAATTACTTTGTATAGTTACTTTTTATATTTTGAATTTATATTTGAAAAATTTATATTGTAAAATTTTTTGACTGGTCTTATTTCAGTATTAAAAAAATAATAAAAAAGTAACGAATCATTACTTTATAAGAAATGGTAAGAGTAATGCGATACTTTTTGAGAATCAGTAATTAGTATAACGATAATTATATATATATATATACATAGTTGCTTTTTCAACTCAGTAACGAGATTATACAATAAGTTATTTTTAAAAAGTAACCTTTCATTCCTTGTCTGGAGATAAGTAGAACTTGTTGCAAGAAAGGTATGTGTAATATATTAGAGATCGGTGATTTTGAAAAAAATTAAAAGTTGCAAAATTCTTGTGTTATAAATGATTTCAACGAAAATTTGATTAACTTAATTGATGATCAATTTATCGGCAGAACCCCAAGTAGAATAGCAACGTCAATTAAAATGATGTTAAATTGACGTTAAAATGAATCATAAATGACATTTTGGAGTCATTTTGATATCATTTTGATATTATAATGACTTGTTGTTCTACTTGGGATTGTACAAAACAGAATTTCTACTATAATTCTGTAATCTAATCTCTTTTATATAGCAATAAAAAATTAATTTAATAATACAAAATCTTATTCTTAATAAAAAATAGATTATTTAATAAATTAATCAAAGTTGTGATTAAAATAGACTTACCGTCGTTGTTACAAGCAAGTAGTGTCCTCTACAAAAAACACAAAATGTATGTATGTAAATATATCTCTGATGAGTGTAGGTAAAACAAAAAGTACATTATATTATCATAATATTATAAAATTCTGTGAGAGTATAACTATTAGTTGATCTAATTGTAGAAATTGTAAAAATCTTAAAAGAATAAATTAAATTAGAATGAATGAAGCTCATGATAGTATAATACAATAATTCATAACAATACAGACACAGGGTATCTCATTTTAATTAAAACTAATTTCTGGAAATTATGAGATTTGAGGAAAAAAATATCAGACAAAAATTGTAAGATTCGAAAAGGGAATTCGAAAAGGGAAAAAGGAACCTTGACCTGATCTAAGATTACTTTGAATTTTTTTAATAGAACTCTCTATTTTTTCATTACATATTCGTGTAGCTTATTTCAAAAGCTCTTTAAGACTATAATGAAATGTTTTTTTATTAACTATTTTTTGAGTTATAAAGCTTGAAAGTTACAAGTTACCGTCGGTATTAACTGCGCGTATTATCCAAGGTATTCAACTGACGCGACGGCTAAAACTTCTTAAATATTATTCAAGATCATGACCTATAACATTTGTTGTGGAGATTTTTTTATTTTCATTTTTCACTAAACATTTATTTTTACATAAAAATAAAAATAAGATAAATGCAACCCTTAATACAAAAAATTTAATTATTGCAAAATTGCAAACAATATTATGAATATACTATGTTATTTTAAAGAAGATACTTCCTAGTCTATATTTATATTTCTAAAGTTTTATTTTCAGCTTTTGTTTAAAAAATGTCATCCAAATTAAAGTGATATAACGATATTGACCATCTTCGTCTAATAATTATCTATAATATAATGAAATACTTCCATTGTCTACAAATTGTTATACATTATTTTTACAGTATAAAGTATTGTTCAGCTTTACGTTGATGCAATACATGATTTATGATATTTATTATGCATTATTATTTAATAAATTGATTAATATTTTTATTCAAGAATTCAATTAGCAAAGATGTATTTTTTTAAATATTTTTCAGAAAAATTTTTAGCAATATTTAAAAAATTTAAAATCTAAAATAAAAGCTAATAAAGCTAATAATATTTTGTGAAATATTTTAATCTCGCAAAATAATAGAATTGTCCCAAGGATTATGTATTTGAATGTTGAGTAAATAT
>NW_017259591.1:68291-69475 GCF_001594045.1 Atta colombica
ATTATTAATGAAATCTTAATGAAATAATAAACTAAAGTATATTAATTGATATAGATTTCAATTCAATAATATTTTGTTATTATTCATTACAATTTCAATAAAAAATTTCCATCAAGGTTCTCTTACAAATATAAACTAGTAAAGATAAAGGAAACCGATACCGACATACTACTTTGTTTTTAGATAATATTATTTAAACATTTAAAGGTAAAAATAAAACTTTAAAAACATAAGTACAAATTAAAAAGTGTCTTCTAGTGTCTTTTATTAGATAGTATAAACAATTTTTATAATATTGTTTGTAATTTTGTAATAATTAATTTTTTTGTAAGATAAGCAAAAATGAGCTCCAAACTGGCACAGAAGGCAGTAATGCTATGTATTCCTATTCTTTTTTTTTACAGGGATTATCTATATAAAGTACCTATAAATGAATGTATATAAAAAATTTGAGAATTTTTTCACTTCGAGTAACGGGATAGCTTTTCAAGAGTTCTTCCATATATCCATATATGATTATTTTCAGCTCCAATAGAGCTATTTGATACTATAAAATAACAATATAAAAATTAAATTAGCTCATGATCTGTTACAGACAAGTGTGATGGTTTACACTGCATCCCAATTTTTAATTTAAAATTATATTATAAAAAAATTAAGAGAAAAAAATAATATAAATAAAATTGATTTAGGAAATCACAAACATTTAAAATGATGTAATATTATCAATAATATAGTCACTATTATTTACACTACATAATTTGCAAAAGAAAATTGTAAAATTTTATATAAATTTATATAAAATTTTATATTCGTATTCATAGAATTCGTTTTTAGCTAATTTGATATAGAAACAAGTCACAAATACACGAATTATGAGTTTGTACTTCTTTAATTAGCTAAACAGATCATGATTTTATTAGTATTAATAAAGTCATATTAATAAAATCAATAGTTACGAGAAACAAGGAAATGTCGCTTTAGGAAACCTACTTATGTCAATATCGGCGATTTTCCTCTAAAATAATGATTATATTTGACACTATACAGTGTCAATTTGACATTATATAATTAAATTTAACGCAATATAATATCAAATTTATTTTAGTAAAAAATAACGATATATATTTAAAAGGAGTAGTGACGACTCACATTAGATTAAATTTGACACTGTAGATTTGACA
>NW_017259591.1:69575-72738 GCF_001594045.1 Atta colombica
AATATATCCATTTTTATATACAAATATATAAAATTATATATAATTTTATATAATTCTAATTATATAAAATATTTTTTCCCAGAAAGTTATATTATATAACGTCTGGACCGTAAAAGGTGTTATATCGAAAAAAAAAGAAGAAAAGTAAAGAAATAAATGAAAAGCGGTCTATTTCGCTTAAGACGTGAAGACCAATGGGTTTGAGCACAAGAATTGTTGCAATACTTACTTATATTTAAATTGTAGACGTAACGCACAAGCTTTCATGTACGTACAACTTATTGCCGTGTCACCAAGAGACGGCAATAAGTCGTATGTCATACGTCAAAGCTTGTGCGTTACTTATGTCTATAACTTAAGTCTCTAAGTAAGTATTACGACAATTTTTGTGCTCAGACCCTAAGCCGGAATATACGAAATACGATTTATATCGAGAAAATGAGAAGAATGGTTCAAGTCACACTAAATGATAATATAACCGTATTTTTTATTGTTGAATGAATAGTGATGTACGCTAGATGAAGTGTTTCGAAATTCGTAAATATCGCAGTAAAATATAGCAGCAAGAAATTCTTAAAAAAATAAGTTATAAAAGTATTTACGATTTATCGTTCCGTGCAATACAGTTTTTTCCGTACAAGTAAAATAAGTTCAAAAACTGATCGATTATTTAGATTACAATTAAGTAGCTTTAGTAGTTTTTTAAATATAGATAAAGTTTGAAAATTAGCTCATATAAATACGATTAAATGGCCTTGTCCACCGTTAACCGTAATCTATAACATAATTGGCCACTTTTTAAATTTTATGTATATTTCAAAAACTACTAAGGCTATTTAACTGTAATCAAGATAATTGGTCAGTTTTTAAACTTATTTTACATGGAAAACTACTGCACAAATCGCAAATACTTTTATAACTTATTTTTTTATATATAATAATTTATAAATTTCAGGACGCTTTGTCTAGCATACATTTCTATTTATTTAATAATAAAAAATACGGTTATATTATTGGTGCGTTCGGAGAGATGCTATTAACGCTTGTGTTATCTATGTCTTCTCTTGATTTTTAATAAATGTAAAACAAGGTGATGAATGATTCCCGAACGTATTTAACATATTTTTTATTATTAAATAAATAGAGATATACGAAACTAGACAAAGCGGTCCGAAATTTACAAATCAAACTATTACATAACTATTACAAAAGAAATTATAAAAATATATTTGCGATTTATCGTTTCGCGCAATGTTTTGAAATACAAAGTTTAAAAACTGACCAATTATATTATAAATTACGGTTATACGAAGTTATTTAATCATATCTATATGAGACAGTTTTTAAATTTTATCTGTATTTCAAAAACTATTAAGAAAACTACTAAGACTATATAGGGTAAAGTTGCCGAAATTACACCGATTCTTAAATCGCACTACCTCGCTTAAAATTTTAATTATTGTATTTATGTACTTTTTTACGAGTTATTTAACTATATGGTACTGTAATGCTATTTTGTTGTCTCATGACATGAAGTGCAACAGGAATGTTATTATTTACATAAATAAAAAAAAGTCGTGAAAAATAGCGTTGCTATTTTTCAACGTATTTCATAGCAGAATTACAAAAAATATAAGTTATTTAAGTCTTAACCATTTGTCGTTATTAGAATATTATTAAAATTAAATTAATGGGAGTAAAGTTTGCTTTACATTTTTTTATAGATAAAATAAATAAAAGTTTAAAAAATCTTCTAATTTCCTAAATCGCACATGATATAATGTTTCCTAATTTCCACAATCTAACTTCTTAATCGCATGTTATCTAATATTTTTTCATTTTTATTCCATTCATTATTATGTAAAAATATATTGTAAATCTACGAAGTATTTATTTTGTTTCACGTAAAAACTTCTTGAATTACTTTTTGAAGTTACCATGTGTCTCAGAAATTATAAAAAACATATTCTTGAAATTTTAACAGCATAATAAATAAAAACAATTTTTTCTTTTTCTTATGTAATTTTTTTGCATTATCATAAGATTTAAATGAGGAATATTGATATAATGAATATGGTATAATTTAAACAACGAATTTCCTCGTTCGCACCATACAAAAAAATCCTCATTTTAAACGTTATAATAGCACAAAAGAATTATGAAGAAATTACATAAGAAAAGGAAAAGAGTGCAATTTATTGTACTGTAAAAAACTTAGAATATTCTAAAGTGGTGCGATTTCGGCAATCTTATTCTATAACTATTAAACTTTAATCTAAATAATTGATCAGTTTTTAAACTTATTTTACTTGGAAAACTATTGCACGGAACGACAATACTTTTATAACTTATTTTTTTAAGAACTTTCTTACTGCGATATTTTGCTGCGATATTTACGAATTTCGAAACACTTTTTCTAACGTCGCTATTCATTCAACAATAAAAAATGGTTTGTTATCATTTATATTATAGTAAAAATGGATATGGTTTATTATCATTTATTGTCAAATAAGTGCTCATATATCAACTTTTTCTCTACCTTTTATATGCAGAATGTAATAAGAGGAAATATTACATATATGTAAAAAGTATATAATTTCATTAAAAGAATAGTTCTCTCTCTTTCATTAAAAAATAATCTCTATACAAACTTAAAAATTTTTCTTTCGAGAAACTGTTCTTTTCCCCTTCAAACCATATATAACTATTATTTGTCTGAAATATTTTTCCGTCTCTTCCCTATTTTTTTGAACAATATTTAAATATTTTAATTAAAATAGGATACTCTGTATTATGAATCAAAAATATTTTCGATATTTCTAATATTATATTCTCTTTCAATATATCTATAAAACTTTCAATATATAAACATGCAAATAATTTTATTTTAAAGATAAGAATACAAAACTTAAAAAACATTTTTTATGATTGGTCAGCGTAATCAATAATAATCTCTATTTTCATAACTTTTCCCGGACTTGATGGATAAATAAATGTTATTTTTCTGTTTTTAGAAGATTCCGTAAACAATTTTAAATTATTAATTTAACTTCCGTCAATTCGTCCAAAAGTCAGTCCAAAACTTTCATTCCAAAAAGCAAAAAATCATCACTTTTCAATATTATTACAACAACATTTAATATAAAATATATGTAATATTTTC
>NW_017259591.1:72838-74536 GCF_001594045.1 Atta colombica
GCGAATTATTTTAACGTTACATATATTTGCAAAGTTAAATTTGGAAAGAAATTGTTTAATCGAAAAAAATATTTTAATTATGTTATGTTTAAAATATTTAGAAATATAATTTTGTGCATAAAAGTATTAAGTTAATTCATAATATGTTTATACTTATAAAAATAAATATGCTTATATTTATTATACTTATAAAAATGCATAATTTCTAAATTTTAGTATAAAAATATGATATACATTTAGCATGACAAAATTTTTAAGTAAAGAATTAAATAATTGTAAAATAATTATAAAATGTCTTAAATCAAATTTATCTAATTTTTGACAAATATTATTTAAAAACTTAATTCTAATAAAATTGTTGTGTTGTAGTGAAGTATCTTAGCGCAATTATTTTCGTCAATTTATGACGTACTTTATCAATTTATGACGTATTTCGTTAATGATTATTTCCTGTATTATAATGTTTCCACTTTGCATTTTGCTCGGAATAATAAAAAATAAATGTGACATTATTTGTTAATTAAACTGTTAATTACTTCCTCATTGTTACTTCTTTGTTCATTATAAGGCGAAATTTTGATCAATTTATGACATATTTCATTATCGATCATTTCCTGTGTTACAAGTTTCCACTTTGTATTTTGCTAGAGATAACAAAAATATAACATTATATTAATTAGTCTGTTAATTACTTCCTCATTGTTACTTTTTCATTCGTTATAAAACGAATGTATCAAAAGAGAGCAATCCAGAAGTTCGAGAATAATATTCATTACAGTTCTTGTTGATTAATCGATCATTGTCTTCCCGAATCTTCGTTCTGTTCGTGTGAGTACGTAACAATAACGTAATAATTCCTTACTTAGTACATTGGGAGAAAAATTTTTTTAGTAAAAAAGTTTATTTTTTAAATATCTGTAGCATAATAAAAAAAGACGACACTTAACAGTTTCTACTTCCCTCTGCTTGCCATGCCGTCTTTATTACATTATTAGTGGCAATAGACGAATCTTGCAGATAAAATTCAAGCTCAAAATATTAAAAATAGATTTATATACTTGCCTGTCAGAAATAACAAAATTTCTTACATTGGAAACAAAAACTTATCTTTACTAAAGCAAAAGAAAAGAGTTTACCATAAAAGGTAACAATTTTACGACTTTAATTGCTCCTTTTTTGTCTTTCAATTGATCAACCAAAATGATTTTTAGATGTATTCAATCCATTCTTATTTTAAGATCGTTCTTATTTTAAGTAATGTCTTAAGATACTGCTCTCTAATTGGTTTATGAAATGTTAAGTCTGTATTTAAGAGAGTTTTATTATAAATATAAGATTTGATTATGAATAATATGGTCTCTGTCTGTTCGTCACAAATCACAAATATTCGATTCCAATTTTTACTCCTAATACAAAAGTATTATCTGTTTTTTGTAGCTGAACTAATGTACAATCAGCAACTAAAAGTTGCAACACTTTTTTTTTAATTGAATCTCGGAATGCAGCCTAACTACTTATCGAGCGATTGATTCTTATTTATGGATCCATAAATAATAACCAATCGCTTAGTGAGCAGGCAGCATTGCGAAAATTCTTTTTAAAAAAATTAGATGCACTTAATTAAAATCTTTTTATTTTTTGTTTGTTGTTAAAAATTTTTTATTTAATATTATGTATATATTATGTATAATATTTTTT
>NW_017259591.1:74798-77669 GCF_001594045.1 Atta colombica
TTTATAAATATTTATAAAATTTATTTTAAATATTTTTAAATATTTTTGTAATCTTAAATTGCATAAAGCATAAACGTTTATTATAGATATTATAGATATTATGAAATATTTATTATAAATCTTATAGTAAATGTCATGGAAATACTTAGTAAGACAAGTAAAATATACTTACCCAGAATATTTATATTTATCTGAAATATTATTATATACATTAAATATTTGATTTATTTTTTAATAATATTTTGAATAATGCTTTATATAAAATGTGTACGAAATATTTATATAACATTTCACAAAACGAATAATAATAAATATTTTTCATAAATATTCTGTGCTCTGGAAAAGTAAGAAGAGAATAATTCTCATTTTGACTAGTCTTCTACATGTAAAATCTACATGTAAAAATGATCAAATTCACAGAAAGTCAATAGACAGTGATCTTTCGAAAATAGCAAGCTTTTAAGTTTTAAAAAGCTCTATTTTTTACTTAAATTTTGTTAATATTTAACGAAGTTTCAGCTGTTCAAATTTTAAATCAAAATACTGTTCAATACAAATTTTTGTTTCAATAGAATACATATATATCTTTTTATCGTATAAATCTGGATTCTTTCTTCTCGCCTCTTTCCGCTTATTAATTTTTAAAATTGAATTTTACTGCTTTCTTTATTTTTCATTTTCTTTATTTATTTATAATTAAAAAAAAGATTTTTATGCTCTTTAATAAAAATCTCTTTAATAAAAAATGTATGATACAAGACATTTGTATCTTAAAAAATAGGATCCACATTTCGTGTGGATTCTACTTTAGGTTTCATAAATAACTTATTTATAAATATATCTATTAATAAGTAATAAAATAATATAATACATTTGTATTTTTAGGATACTTGGACAAGTGATCCACATAATGAGGACTATATTAGTATTCATCGGTTTGCTGTGCGCATTAATATTACCGTTTTCTGAAGGTATGCTTTTACAATCTTTTTGAAAACTTATAATTCCATTCTAGTCAGATTCTTCGTTTAATTTTTTTTCGTAGATAAATCCAATATGTCAAAATAACATTTAAAAAATGCGTTTATCTTGAAAGATAAACATTTTTCATATCTCTATCATTTACAGTATTAATGTATTTTAATGTTTTAAAAATTTGTATATGCAAAATATACATTGCAATTGAACAAGATAACGAATTAATTAATTTTTCCATGTTCTGATATGCATTATTTACTATATATAATATATAATATTTGCTACATATTTTCTGTACGCACGAACAAAGAGAACAAAGGGAGGAAGAAAAGAAGGAAGGCGATGAATTATATAAAAGAAATTGGGAAGAATATGAGAATGTGAAGAATCAAAAAATTTAATGTAAATCAAAAGTTCTTTGGCTTTAGACCAATAGGCTAATGAAGATTATTATTATTATTATTATTATTATTATTATAGGCAGTACCATCGGATTGAAAAGCGATCGAGAGTTTCATCAAAGCACGAGTTTTGCATCCGATCCTTTACTTGTACCTCAGTGCGGAATCAGTAATGTGCAGACAGACAGAATCGTTGGTGGCACAGAAGCTATATTAGGTATGAATAATTTTTACATTATGGAACATACAACATTATGGAAAAATATTGAAATAGTAATAGGTGATGTTGCTTCGATTAATCAAAATCTGATGTAGAGACAATCAAGTTTTTTCCCTATGGTTTTCATCTCAATTAATGAGCTAATTATTTCAGATCCGATTGAATCGAACATTATTTGTTTTTAAATTCGATTAATCAGTAAGAGCCGGTTATAGAAATAGACGACATATAGTATAGCGCCGGCTATATCTTGCACGGCATGCTCAATCTATCTATACTATCTCTATGCTTCTAATCGATCAATTATACGATTTTATTTATTGTGATTGATCGATTCGCATACTGACTTATTGCTTAAATCTAAAGCGACGTCTATAATGAAACTTTTAAGGTGTAAAACTTAAGCTTTAAATATTTAAATCATAAGAAATTGATCGATCATAATCAATTATTCTTTCCATATTCATCAATTGATTAATTCAAATGATTATTTAATTTTTCACGACTGGAGACTTAAAGTTCAAGTTTTATGCAGCGAAATCTCATTGTAGACACCGTTTTATACGTGATCTACAATGAGCAGTAATAATATATATACCAATAATGGATTAAGGAGTAGGTGACCAGTAATTGACCAGTCATAGTTGATTATTATCTTCACATTTAACTATGATTAATTGATTTCTACTCTTATTCTTTAATCCACTATTGCCAATTATAGATCACGTATTATATGTCTTCTACAATGACAATAGCAGTGAATTAGGCTGTAAGAGAATAAGAAATTGGCCAATCACAATTGAATGAGAAGAATTGGCTGAGATGGATCAATTTCTTACTCTACGATATTCATAATCGATTCTTATTTCAAGAGTGTCTTAAGTAATATCTTATGCATAGTCTACAATGGCAGTGGCAATAATGGATGAGGTTGTAAGAGTAACAAATTGACCAATCATATTTGAATGCAAGAAGACTAATCGACTATGATTGGTCAAGTTCTACGTCTACTCCTTAATCAACTATTGTTACTGCCTATTGAAGACCATGCAAGATGCTAATGTGGCCCTTTAATTAATAATGTGATCCGTAACATCTTAAGACTGAACTTAACTTAAGACTTGAATATAAAAACTGATTATGAATACCGACTTTAATCTCACATCATTACTACTGCGCGCGCGCGCACACGCACCCACTCACCCCCCCCTCCCCACACACACACACACACACACACACACACACACACACACACACACACACACACACACA
>NW_017259591.1:77769-78361 GCF_001594045.1 Atta colombica
TTGACATAGACGACACATAACATCTTAAGATTTTCTATGTATCATGGCCTAACTTGCTTGTATCTGCATTAACAAGTAAAAACGTCACGCTTTTGCAAGTATTATTAATTATGCGAGTATTATTAATTAATTATGCGAGTATTATATATATTATATTCAATAATTAATTTTTCTCCGATGTTTTGCAGAATAATTACTTATTCTTTTTACTTTTAAACATCCAATTGTGCAAAATCGATCATTTATTTGGCCTATTATTAAATAACTGATCATTTTCACAATCATCATTTTCAATTTCCATTTACAATCGTTCTTGTCTTTCGCCATCACTTGATTCATAGTTACAACACATTTTTCAATTGCTTATCAAATAATTGTTTCAGAATTCAAAATTTTTTACAAAAAAGATTTATCTCAGTTTATTATAGAAACTTTAAAATCTGTTTTTTTTTATTTTTAAAATACTTTTTTAATTTTAAAAATATAATAAAAAAATACAATAGTATTGTTTTATCGATGTTATATTTTTCTCTTGCGATAATGTTGCAACGTTTTTTTGTAAATAATTAAAAAAATTAAAAACTTTTTCAGT
>NW_017259591.1:78461-80957 GCF_001594045.1 Atta colombica
ATAGTTCATTAGTATTTGTTTCAACACGTGATTATTGTTGCAGCTATCAATATAATAAACTAATTTTGCAGGTGAATTTCCTTGGATAGTTCGTCTTGGGCAAATTATTTCTCCTATGCCTGGTCTGCAATGGATATCGTGGATATGCGGTGGCACTTTGATTAGCGAGAGACATATCCTCACCGCCGCTCATTGTTTTTCTGATTCTTCTTTAATGAATTTTCTTGTGAACTATATAGCGCGTATTGGCGATCTAGATTTCGACAGCAACGACGATGGGGCACATCCAGTTGAGGTTCTCATTAAAGAGATAATAATACATAACAAATACAATGATATCTCTCATGAGAATGATGCGGCGGTTTTAAAAACAGATCGCAAGGTACAATTTACATGTAAGTTTTTATATTCTATTTTGTTTTCAAAGTTATATCTGTCTTTTGAAGGAATAAAAAGTAATATTTTTCTTATATATTAAGCAAAATCGCGTGATATAAAATTTATTAAATAAAGAAATTTCATTTAGTGTGAGATAAAAGGTAAAAAATAAGTTAAATTTTACCAAGATTTTTAAAGAGGGAGCCTCGTGTAATCAGTTCAAAAAAATCGTAAAATGTTTTTTCTTTAATCAATAGTAGATATGTAAAAAATTTCTAAAGTTACAGAACGAAACAAAGTTTTAAGGAATTTTTGTTTATCCCTTGCGCATAAGTACGAGACCTCGATTCTGTTTATAAATCTGTTTTCTGTAACTGAATATACTTCTGTACTGTATACTTCCCAGTGAGAAGTGACAATGAAATTGATGTCGAATCAAAGATGATTTCGATATCGAATCGATATCGATTCCATTGTCATGACTGCGTTTTGAAACTTAAAGCGAAATAGATCATGTTTAATATTTGACGAAAGCGAAAAAAAAATTCTAGTGTCGTCTAGTACAGGAATAAGAAATAGAACTTGTGATAATATAATTTTTACTTTTCAATATCAAAAACTTTAAATGCGTTTTTCTTTAAATCATTTTTTTGAAATTGATAGAAAAGATTACTCAAAAATTATTAATCAATCAAATTATACCGATGTAATACATGATGAAGTTTATCAAATACATTTGTCGCTAAATCTGTAAAATTAATAAAATAATAAAATTAATTTAAACCATTTTTATTGCATAAATTAAATAAAATTCTTTGATAAAATTATAATATTTTTTAAAATACTTCCTTTTCTTAATTTTCAACTTTTTTCTTATTTTCTTGATTTACTAAAAAAGTAATTTCATAAAAAATAAGTAATTATTGTGTATTATTGTCTCAGAGTGCAAAATGCACAAAATTCTTGCATTTACAATTCCGACAAGGAAACTACGTCAATATTTGTTGTGGACTCTATAAATTAAATTGTTTTTTAACGAAATATTTTTTCTTCACTTAAAAATGTATAATAAAACACAGAAAATCTTTAAAAAGATTCACTATCGTTTCTTAAAAAAAATTCTATAAAATTATCTAGCTTCTTTTTAGTGATTTACACGAGATTCCCTTCTTAGAGGATTTATTATTAACTTTTAATCTGATCTCCTGCAAACTAGTCATTTAAATCCTATGCGAATCTTAAATGATGAATGCATATTATCATTTCTCATTTAAAGAGTAATTATAGAAGTAAAAGTCGAGTATTATTCTTCTTCTTTTCTACTCTTAAATTAGAATGCTGTGATCACATCCAGATACACAAATTGCATTATTAATCGTATCTTTTCTAAACATACAAAGTACATTAAAATAGATATTAAATTTATAAAGTCGATAAAATTTTCAAAATTATTACATGTGTTAACTTATGTTATAAAAATCTTCAGAATTAAATATTACATATTTTAGAACACAAATTCTTTTTCCTTGTCGTAATATGATAGATTAATAGGTTTTATAAACTTTCAGCGATGCTTCTTCCCGCTTGTCTTCCGTTAGGCAATATGAAAAATAAGAATTTAGAAGGGGAGGAAGTTTCCATCGCTGGATGGGGGAATACTAAATATCGTAAGTAATGATTACTTATTGTTAGTAATTTGTGGAATGAATTAATTCTTGCCTAATTATAATCTGATAATAAAAATACAATAATATTTTTATTCCAAAAATGCTAAAGTTGTTACATCTGTATTTGTTTTTCAGAAGGATCATCGCCCAATATGCTTTTGGAAGCCAAAACTTTTTTAACTACGCAGAAAGAATGCAAAACTGCTTACAGTAAACTACCGACTGCAGTTATTGATAACCGCACTCTATGCGCAGCAAGTCCTGGAATAGATTCCTGTCAGGTAAAAAAAAGAAAATAAAAAAATTATAAGAAAAAAAAATTAATGAAAGATTTGCATATCTTCATTTCTCTTCAAATAGTTTAAAAAAAAAAACAAATGAAAAAATTAATAAAGAAATTAAGAATTTTTGATTTATATATATGTATATATGATATACTCTATATATATAT
>NW_017259591.1:81057-82055 GCF_001594045.1 Atta colombica
GTGTGTAATTCTGTCAATTTCCGAACCTCTATTATGTACGTTTTCATTATTTTTTTATTTAATGATGTTAATATATACTATAATATATACTATAAGGAAATAAATTTGTTATAAATTATAAATTTAATTAGCTTTTAATTTCTAAAATTAATTGTAAAAAAAGAAAAGAAAATCTTTTAATTATTAAATTTGTGTGTATGTACTGCATAAATATTAGTACATTTTACTAATTTCTCTTATGATTTGTCATGATTTCAGGGTGACAGTGGTGGACCACTGATGATTCGATTTGGAAATAAGACATATGTTATTGGAATAGTATCATGGGGCAAGGGATGCGCTGAGCCAAATTATCCAGGCGTATACACAAAAGTTGCGGAATTCCTATCTTTCATCAAGCAATGCATAGGTATAGAAGTTTTTCTTATTAAAAATTAAAACCATTTGGTTTCTTTGTTAATTTTTTATATATATATTTTAAAAACTGTATGTCTTTATTGTAAATGATCTCTTTTTTGAATTATAAATTACATTGTCACAATAATCGTTTATCAAGGTAAGATGATATTTGATAAAGATCATCCGTACACTGAAAGAAAAGATTGACTGCTGTAGTAATATAGATGATAAAATATAGCATAGTGTATTTTTTATTGGCTACTGCAGCCAATAAAAATGCTATGCCATATTCAGCTGATCTTTTCTTTCAGTATATCATTTTAATGAATAGTGTTAAATTTTTAATAAAAATTAATGTTTTAGTATGTAATTTATTTACGTACATCTATAGATGTTACTTAAAAAATATTTTATAAACAAAAATTGCAGATTTTCTATAGTAACATATAATTTCATAAAATAAAAAAGTTACACAAACGATATACTGTGATGAGTACGGCATATCAACTTTGAATTTTCAATTATTATTACTTAAAATTATTCGCTGATTTTACCCAGAAAATGTTTTTTAAATAAGAACGTATATAAATATATATATA
>NW_017259591.1:82539-85955 GCF_001594045.1 Atta colombica
TTATTTCAAACTTAACTTTTTGTAAAAGAAACAATGTGAAAATGATTCTTTATTTTTTTTTTATGTTTTTTCATTATAATTAAATATAATTTTTCTTATATCGAACAATAATTTTACAAAGAAAGAAGAATATATGGACATATATGGACATACATTTCATATATAATGTATATATTTATATGTATACATATATTTTTATACTTATATATACATATGTTTATGTATATTTATACATATGGAAAATAGGGTAATTGTGTAATTTTAATACTTTTCTGATGAATGGAACCTATACCGCGGCGAAATTTCTAAGTTGAAAGTAGTTCTTTGCAAATATAATCATAAATTACATATATAATTTGAAAAATGTAATTAACGGAAAAAGCGAAAAAAAGTGAAATTACATATTTTGATAATAATTTTGACAAAAAATAAGACTGTATTCCTTATTGCTTATTTAACATGCATATATTCTTATTGAAGTGCGTCTTTTGAGCTATTATTCATTGAATTAAGTTAAAAGGCCTTTGACTGTTTTTCTTATCAAATCAATTCGCGGCTAAAAATTGTGCGCATGGATAATTCGAATTTCCTCGTAATGAAAAGTGCACTATTTGCAATGAATTCGGAAGATATAGGACTCTGTTTAGTCGACAAATTAAAAGTAACATGACATCCATGTTATTTCGTATATACCACAATATAAATGTAATATAACACATGGTGTTACATAGCAGTTACATTGTAGAGTGCGAAATTATAACGTTGACATTTTGTTACTTTAGTTTGTGTCGACTGGGTGATTTTAATGCTGCCTAAGTTCTGAATATGTGGGCTTATGAAGAATGCAGTGAAGTTGATGATGACGTGGAGAATTACATATGCTATTTTTGTTTAAATAATTAATTTTCCCAATTTTTATATTATTTTTCCAAAGTTTATATTAAGTTTTTATTAACATTGTCTTAACAAATATATTTTTTCATTTTCTTATCAATATTCCATATGAATTAGAATAAGTATCATTCATTAATTTCCTACGATTTTTTGTTTTACGCATAATTACTCAATCTATGCAATTACTCGTCGGCATCATGCGAGAAATTTTTTCATTTTTATTTTTTTTATTTTTTGTCAAATATAATATCACCAAATGAAAAATTGTTCAATATGAGAATGCATATTGATAGAAGAATATATATTTATGGTTTGTATTTTCTTATATATACATATATACCGACTTCAACTTCAAAAGCTATCTCATAGCAATAAATTCCCCTTAGATGCGCACGATTTCCTCACTTTTCTCTATATGTTTTTTATATACAAAATTTTATAATGAGTAATCTTTTGTTCTTTGTCAAAGGAAAAGAATGTTTTAGCACGTTTAAATTTGCCAAGTAGATTAGTCAATCTTATCAAGTTATAGAAATATCAATCTTTGAAAAAAAAAAATGTCTTGCGTGTTATATCTAATGTATCGTTTTAGTTTAACATATAAATGTTTATTTTTGCTAAAAAAAAATAGACTTCCACAATTTGTTTCTAAATTTTATCATAGCGTTATAGTTTTGTATTAGTTTTTTATATAATATTTTTTTTTTAATATTTATTAGAAAATGTTAAGCCTAATTAAAAGACGTAATAGTATCTCGAGTGTGAAATTAATCATTTATTATTATGTTATTTTGTATATGACTTCCGAGACCGGTTGTGTATATTTATGCGACCCGTTGATTTATTAGTACCCGAGATTATCAAATCAGCTGTATCAATTAAGTTCTGAACAGATTTAATTGAAAACTTCAGTTCGAATTGTATAATAAAGGTGTTTTAATTTTTATATATATAGCACTGTGAATACTGGAACTCCCAAAATAAGTCTCCAAGATGTTAGCAATCAGGAAGACCTAGGCGAAAGCTCAACAAAAATTTATTATCAATAAAGGAATGACTAATATTTAATTTCTTGTAAATTATTAACCAACTCAAGATAATCCAAAATCTCTTTCCTATTAATATTACCAATAAAGTATTCAATTGATAAAGAATTCTATAATTTCGCTCTTCGAAACAAATTTAATATAACTAATAATGAGTTAATTATCTCATTACGTAAAATTGAATAAGACAAAAAATATAATTAATATTTTGATTTTACATTATTTATATTATTTACATTATTTACATGCGGGAGCATCGATCAAGCTAATTTTGAAATGACATGCTATTAGGTGTAGTAAAAAGAAATTATTTTTCCATTCAATTTCATGCAAAAATAATGGATTTCTTTTTACTACACCTAATATAAATAACTGTAATAACGCGAAATAATTCCATAATCTAATTTCTTAAAGATAAATGTATTCGAATGATTTCACGAAAGTTAAGCATACATGTAATAGTATCTGTCCATATACCATATATTACATGTAATAATGCTGGTATTATTATAGAATATCTTTTCAATATATACTAACAAAAAACGGGCCAAATTTTAGCACAAATTTTGAATATTTTACGATAATCTAAATTGCGATATCTCAATGAGAGAATAATAGTAACTTTAAATAAATCGTTGAAATCTATCAATTGACTTATTTGATTATGAATTGGATTATCTATTAATAAAGATTTCATTGATTTATTTCCAGGGAACATAAACATTTAAAAATAATGTTTAATCTATTATTTGTTTAATTTAAATTCTTGTAAAAATGAAGAAAAAGAAGAAGACCACCCAAGACACCTGTAGCTTCTCGTACCATCATGTGAATAGTTTCATTCCCTGTAAAGTTCAGTATCGTCATATAACGTTGCGATCCGCGAGTACATTAAAATAACGATATTAAGAAAATAAAAAATTAGTAAAACTGTAGATAAGTTTAATATAATAGAGAAAAGCTTATTCTATATACAAACTACTTACAATTAGTTTTGCTGAAAAACCTGCTTTTTTTAAGACAGTGTTCCAGGTAATCTTGTTTGTGTCTTTTTCCAATCTATATATATTTCGTCCGAAAAAAGGGTCTTTATTTTCATCCTGTAGGCTGATGTATTCATGATCATTATCGCGTTGTCTTTGTCTGCTGGAAGCAGTCATCAAGCGATGATGATCACAATGCAATCATAATGAAAAGAGATAATCTTCTTCTCTGACAAAAAATGAGTCTCAACATGTTCGAAAGCTTTTTGTCATTTACTTCACTTTCTGTACTTAATGCAGAGAAGTTAGAAAATACAACTTTTTGAATGATTTACAAATCAAATTACCTGGAAAAAAATATTTTATATATAATTATTGGGTTGTCCGGAAAGTTCGTGCCACAAAAGATTATAAAATTATATAAAAATATATATTATATATATAATTATATGTATAGAATTATATATATTTATATATGTATAACTATATATAA
>NW_017259591.1:86055-94434 GCF_001594045.1 Atta colombica
AAAGAATAATCGGATGAAATAAAACCGATTGCTCAACAGATTATAAATTTATCATCAACAGTCGATTATTTCAATATTCTTTAATTATCCGCAAATCTCAGTTTTTTTTCAAACATGAAAAAAAAAACGATGGAATCTATACAGCTGAGATTTTAAAAGTATATCTCGACATAAATAAAATTTATTGCAAAAAAATTATAAATATACGTCAGACAACAGTATTAATAATAACGATTAAAAAGTATTAAAAGTTGCACCGCTATCAGTGATTTCAACCAAAGTCTAATTAATATCTACAATTAATTCAATTAGTTGTTCAAAGCAAAATTTTTAATATAATTCTGTAATTTAATTTTTTTTTATGTTTTAAATAAGAAAAAATTAATAATACTGTTATTATATAATCGATTTCATAAAATACAAGCTAAAAACATATACAGTGTCATATTTTAATTAAATATGTTCAGATTATTGAGCCAAACTTCGAACTGCAAGCATTTTGATGAACAGTTCATTTGCCGAGCCGCATAATAAATGCTTACTGAAATGCTCGCGGCTCAATTAAGGTTCGACTCAATAATCTAATAGATGCATCTTTAAGTTCACTTTTTGGCATGTAATGCACATAAATTAATTTATTACGAGAACCATCGTAAGATGTCTAATGACAAAATAGGAAAGAAAAGCAACAATTATATTTATATTAAAAAATAAAAATAAAATTTAAAAAAATAAAATACCAATTTTTTATAACAATTCAATAACATATTTTACTTTAAAATGTATTATAAAGTTATAAATACAATATAAATAAATAATTGTATTTCTGCAATTGACAAAAACACATATGATTATGATATATTATAATTATAATAGTATGTATAATATGTATATCGCATTAGGTGATATATATTATCTAAGATTACAATAAAAAAAATTTTGTTTAATATCGACAAAATTTAATATATTAGAACGAAATATTACAATATATTTGTATAAGACATTTATGAATACAGAATAAATAAGCTTCTGTAGGATATTATAATATTTTTTATGTAATTGCAACATATTTAACAATTCTATTAACAAAAGAATTTAAGAATACAACAATAATAGAATACAACTTTCCTCTATGATACATTTTTTTCATCCGATTTTATTTAATGTCGTTCATAATAATAGCTTTGCACTATCCTCAAATTTCATAAATAAACATTACCTTTTTGCCAAAGCAGTGATATAAAAAATTAGAGCACCATTATTATACCACACTTTTTACATTATTATACCATATCTTTTATTGTAATTTTATTATAATTATATTGCGATACTTCCATTGTCTACATTATTTTTATCATACATATAACTTATTGTTAGCTATACGCTGATGCAATACATATGTATATGATATCTATTCCACGCACCATTATTATTTAACAAATTGAATTGGTACAATAATTTTTTACTCAAGGAGGATCACAGAGAGGGATATATGGTATATTACAGATTCTTGATTATTTCCTCGAGCACAATTTTCGAAATGGTTTTATAATCACTTTATATGACTGTACTCCGTCTAATCTATGAAATATTCTGAAAATGTATAGTTAAAAAATAATAATTATCTTCAATAATACGAATTTATAATAATAGATTATTACTATTTCACATAAACATAGAATTATGAACAAATGCTTGAACAATACAATAGTAAACAGTTTTCATTAAAACTTCTGCAATAAACATTGACCCAGTAAAACTCGAATATAGATATAATTAAAACACATATGATTTCATTACTTCTTTTTATATATCGCAATCATCAAGTAATGAATTGAAGTAAATACTTCCATGCAAATTTTATTTTATTATCCTTTTTTATTTGGATTTTGAATCATGCAAGAAAAACAACTGTTTAATATTCGATATAAACAGTAATATAAAGTTTTATTTTACAAATAAACTTATTCAAGTATAACTTTCTGATTTGGCTCAAATGTAGAACTAAGTATATGAGAAACATTTTACATATGTTTTTCTATTTTGGCACATAATTAGATTTAAGGACAATATTAATAAATATTCTTTCAATTTTCACCTTCTTATCAAGTATAAAATAATAACATCTAACAAATATTTAAATACAAAGATATTTAGATAGAAATTTTTTGGTTGATTATAAAATTACAAATAGTTAAACAAATTAGAAAGAAAATTGAGAAAAATACAGTATAAAGAAATCTTATCTATATAAATTATTCGGATTTTAAATGTGATATTTTTAATTCATAAAATAAATTGTTTAAAATTTTTTTAAACAATAAATTAGCAATATGCTTGAAAAAAATTAAAATATTTTATGATAAGTTATTAGATATAAATTTTTAGTTTACATAAATTTTTAGATTACTGATTACATATATTATTAACTTTCTTTTGTAGCAACATTAAATAAAATTGATTTTTTATAATAATAAAAAATTAAAATTTAAGGAAGTAAAAATTTAAGATTAATTATGTTTAAACTTTAATAATTTTTCCTATCTTTTCTTTTCGAAAAATTTTATTTACAAAGGATTATCTCGCAATTTTCCAAAAAGTTTATATCTTGTATTCAACTGTTTGTTAGATATTATACTTTCCAGCAAGCAACACAATGTAACACAATGATTATTTTTTGTTTAACATTGGCAAACAACAAGGATATTAGGATTCACAGTGTTACACTATGTCATCTTGATTGCTTGCTGGAAACAAGGGCGAACTGACCCACCAGACAATCGGCCCGATGAGACCACAAGGAAAGAGCCCAAGAAAAAAAAATTGAAAATGCTTTTCTTGAAGGACATCACATATAGATTTTTCTGAAAGAAACTTTTTGAAGTCCCCAATTGATTTTGTCGACTTTCTAATTTCAATTGTTGAATCTGTGCCGTTATATTTCCGTATTTCTTTAAATATATTACTTTAAATATATTATTATGTATTATTATTTAATTAAAAACAAATAAATAAAAAAATTAATATACAAACAAAAAATACAAACAAAAAAATAAATATACAAATAAATATATGAATGAATAAATAAATATTTAAATGAATAAATATAGATTAATATAATTTGATAAATATAGTTTGGATAATTTCCTTTAATTTCAAACTATATTGGGTATGCAATAAATATATTTTAATGAAATACATCTTTTTTTCCTTGTTCATTTCGTTTAGAATCAGTATATTGGCGCTTGTCCGAAGAACATCTCTTTGGAATAGCCCCAAAATATGGGATCCCTAATTTTCCTGATAATATTTCAGATCCCAGTCCGGCTGGAAAGCATCTACCATTCTGTTTATAACTAATAAAAGAGTAAAAATTGAATGGGTAATAACAACTGTCTTTAAAATCGCTTATGGGTCAAAATGAAAAACATAGGTAATATATTTTTCATAGTTCTACATTTATGCTAAATTGAAAGAAATTGAAGTATTATATTTGAATATATTTATTTGTTAAAAATGCAATAGTTGTAATCTGGAGACACAGTATCTTGGCGCTAAGACATGGCGCAGGACATTGTAATACATACAAGATCCTTTGTAAGTAGAATGTCGAGTGTCGTCACAGAAATACACATGTTAAACATTTTTCACATTTTCTTGAAGATATTCGGGGGCATTATATTTTTACTTGAGTGTAAAATTACGATATAAAATAATAAAATGAATACATTCGAGAATGTTTATTATAAATAAAAATATTCAAAAGAATTAAATTCGAATGTATAATTTTCACAAGAATATACAATTTTATCTTAATTTTGTTTTAAGAATAGAAAACAATTTTTAATGATTTAGATAATAATAAATTCAATGGAAAGCCCAGATAATTTATGATTAATTTTCTATAAAAATAACCGACAAAGGAACTATTATTTCTTTAATATAAATGGTATATATAGATCTTATAATAGATTTGATAAAACAATAAACTCCATTTTCGTCGGATAGCAACGCTATACTACATAATCGCAAGGACAAATTGTGAAAAGGGAATTTGTGAAGGCCACTACAGATTTCGAAAACTTTTCTCTTATTCTATTCTGCTGTTTCTACACGAGTGAGAGAGTCGGAAGAGTTTTGGAAAGCTGCGAGCTCGCTGTGGTCCTGACACATTTATGTATAACGCGTATGTATGATATGCAAAATGCGCTTCAATTGATATACTTTTCCATTTGATACATGTCGACTAGTAAACGCGAGATTGGTATTTCTCCGATAGTTTCGTGAAAGAATAGACGTTCGACGGTCTTGGAAGAAACGCACCTCAAATATCCGACCAGAATCATCAATCTGCCGATTCTACTAGGTTGCTGTGGATATCGTGACCTTGTATAATCCACTAAAATACGTTGTGCCTGATCTTGCAGTATCTCAATGGGCTGGATCGCGTGTAGGCCTACCGTCTCTGCGATTTACAAAAAAAGATATATTATATACGATATCCGTCCCTTAATAAGACAAAATCAATCAAATAATACAATAATCATTATTGTTTAATGATTATTGCATTATTTGTGAAAAGTCAGTCATAATTATCTTTTTATGATAATTATTAAACAATAATGATTATTGCATTATTTGTGAAAGATCAGTCATATTTATCCTTTTGTGTAATTATTTTAAAAATCATTTAAGAAAGCAATATATTATGACAAATAATCTAAAATAAATAAAATAATATATAATGAGAATTAACATTAACCTTTAAACGCATTGTTGAATATAGCATACTTGATTTTTTTCAATGTTTTTCCAATATGTTGTTTGCATTATTTTCTTTAATATTTGATGCTTTTGTTAAAATACAAATTCAATGCAGCAATATTGCAGAGATTTTGCAACATCGCTGCAACATATAACGTTGCAACAGTGTTGTTGCAACTTTTGTGCAACTTTGTATAGAGGAAATATTTTTTTGCAATATATTCATTTTTATAAAAGTTACTCTTACAACATAAAATATTACAGCAAAATTATTTTGAAAGATTGCAATATTTCATAAAACATTGCTGCAATATTGTAGACATATTCTTATATCAAAAATAAAATATTGCAGATATATTGCTGCAACATTATACAATATTTCAATTAATCTAATTTAATTAAGCTGTTAACTGCTAACATATTATTGCTTAACATCAACAAAATATATACATACGATAAACATCTAATGACATTATTAGATGTTTAAAGATAACGATTACAAAACAAAAATTATTCAGAGTTGCGAATCAAGATTAAGTGTTTATAGAAAGTATGGATCAATTAACATGTCCTTTTAGGCTGCATTTGGAAATATCATCCGGGTGCCTCCGTGTATCATTTTATTCTTATTTAACATTGGGTGAATAAGGATAAATGCAGATACACTCGGATTTCCGAAGCCTTAATAACATTATAATCAGCGAACCGAGATCCCTGATTTCCACTTATGTATATTAAGAAGATCACATAATGTCTGTAATTTTAATGACAAATTATTTGATGATGTTAAACAAAGTGATATAATAGAAAACTAATTGTTACTGCCATTTATACAAATTGTAAAATTTTGACACCATTAAAGAGGATCATAGTAAAATGATTGAAAAGTTTAAATTTAAAAAGGATGTTTTATTAAGTATCAGTTCAATAGATTCGGCTCGGTCCTTAATTGTTTAGTTAAATTATATTAAAATTTCATAATATTGATGCAATATTTCCGATATAATATTTAAATTGCAATATTGCAGTAATATTATTACAATTTTTGTAATATTGCGCATTATTAAAATATTGTTGCAGTATTTCATGCTGTGAGCAGAGGTATAACAATCGTATTAGATTATACCCAATGTCGTTCTCATAGTATAGCGTTTAAGGATTAATATAAAAATAATAACGATGAAATATCAAAATAACAAAGTTCATGTCTTCAATGATGTTTGCAATGATCACTAGATTTATTGTTTAAAAATAATCCACATGCCGCATACGCTAACACAATTAACTTGTATTAATCTCTTATTAATATCTCTTTACCTGGCGTAAATAAAGCCACTGCCTTCATACAACCGCATTCACCGAAATCGGGAGACAGTTGTCTGAATCGACATATTATAGCCTAGAACGTAAGAGAATACTCCATTGAAACGAAGTCCTTGCAAGTCTATAGAGGAGACTAAAGAAAAATGTTCACCGAAATCGAGAAAACGATATAACGATACAAAAAAAAGTTATTCTTAAATAAATAAAATGGTACTAGTGTTTACACGTCCATATTTTACATCTGAGCGAGAGAGAGAGAGAGAGAGAGAGAGAGAGAGAGAGAGAGAGAGAGAGAGAGAGAGAAAAGACAGAAGAATAAGATAATAACATTAAATCAACGATATATTTTAATTTAATTTTTGTTATTGTCGTTATTGGAAACAAACTTTAATACAAACTGACCAAATAAAAAACTGGATGTAACGAATAACAATAATAATAAACAATAATAATAATAATATTTTTTCTTTCTACTGGGAAAATTTTATTCAATTTTAACATTTATAATGGTGTTTGTTATTTGTTACGAGCAGAAAGGTAAAGCCGATAAACCTGAATAAGGACGAGCTCCTGATTCGTTGGGTTGTCATCCGTGGGCAGTCTACTACGCACTTGCTCATCTTCGAGGAGTGCGGTGATATCCCAGGAGACGGACCATTGCGCCAAGTGTAGCAAGAACAACTGCGTCCAGGATCGTTCTAGCAGCAACAATTGATCGTCCTTCGATATCGTTTGGAAGGGCGGCAGGCAACGCACCCATCTGACAGCCATAAACAGCAGTCGGGCCGTTGTTTCCTGCGTTAACATTTATGTGACGCGACATGTGTGAACGATTAAAGAAAAAAGAAAATATGCAATGAAAGTATTGGAAGATACCTGCAGCATCTCCCAAGTCGGACTAAAACTCTGTACGGTGCCCGTCGGACTCCGACTCGTCTCCGTTTCTATTTGCTCCATCGGATACTCTGCCGTTGGTTGTAATCGCGCGTTCCAAACCAGTTCCTTATGGCAAAACGAGGCGATAATTTGTAAAGCATGATTATAAAAAAAGAATGCAATGTGACATGTACGAGAGTAATTTGAAAAGTTCTCGATAACGACGCTACAAATATCAAACTATTATAATAATATTATAATAATATTCTTGAAACTTCTATGGGTGCTTTCTATATAAAGATTGTGGTTTTCTCGTGTCATACTAGTATCAGGCTGTTCCTTGCCCTGATGAAATGAACTGCAAGTTTCATGAAATTTGGCATTCCAAGAATGGATCTGGACACGGAAAAAACTCACGAAATACATAATCTTTATATATAAACTATTATAATTTTAAACAAGTAATTAGTCCTTTCACAGAACTACTGTTAAAATTTCAGACAGATGCGTTTATTAGTTTTTTTATTTTGGTCGTGTAAAGCAACTAATTATTGATTCCATCATAACAATGCACCTGCTCACATTTCCTCAATTAGAGTCGCATAATTCCATAAAATGATCTTGCAAGCATCAGATTTCATGTGAAATATTAATGAAACTTTGCGATTGCAATTGAAGAAGAAATGTGAGCGGCATTGTCATGGAGGAATCAAAGAGGTTGCTTTACGACCGAAATAAAAAAATTAATGCATCTGTTTGATATTTTAACAGTAGCCCTGTGAAAAAATAAATCTCTAAAATTATAGCAATTTGATATTTGTGGTGTCATTTCTATGTCAGACCGAGAACTTTTCTATTCTCGTAACAAATGGCAAAATGTAGATAGATACATGACCCATAAATCTATCTTTGCAAAACAAATATTAAAAAAGAGACTATTATATTCTTTCGCGGAAATAAAAATTCAATACGATATTTAAAGAATTGTATAATTTTAAATTACACAATATAAACTAATCACCTGTTTGCTTTAAAAAATAATTCTGTGATTTCTGAAACTTCCATAAAAAATAGCTAAATTAATCTCTATCAGAGTCCGACGGCAGCATTTTATCAAAGCCCTGTTTCTTCACAAGAATTATTTTTTTATAATTGTATATTATAAGATAAATAGATCATTTACTATTCTTAACAAATTATCGCTTGCTTGATCCAGACAGCGCATAATATTTATAGAATATTTCCAAAATATTTATAAGATTTATTTTTTAATATTTTAATATAATTTTAATATTTTAAATATTTTGTAAATATTTTTGTGGTTTAGATTGCACACAGATTATAGATATTTTTATTATAAATATTATGAAATATTTATCGTATATTGCAATATGTAAATGATATCCTAGACAGCAC
>NW_017259591.1:94534-97340 GCF_001594045.1 Atta colombica
ATAAAAATTCTGTGCTGTCTGTGAGTTGTAAATTTTAACTTTCTCTTTTATAATTTTAGCTTTAATTTTAAGTAATATAATTGCAAATAAAGTCAACAATTAACATTCGCAAGATAAAAGGATTCCATTTTCGCCAAAAAGCTGATATTAATAATAATTCCTGCGTGTAATTTGTCTGCCACTTAAACCGCGAGGAAGAAACTGAGTAGAGCAACTCGCCTTTATTAAATTTGCAGGAACAAAATAAGGGAAGCGGATACAAAATTAAGCTGAATTACTTACCTGACATTCCTCGGCAGACATTAGTATCTGCAGAAGGGGAGGCTGTGGTGCTAAGGAGACGGTTGTGGCCGCTTGATAGAGGGTCGTAGTCGTGCGAGGGTGCGGTAGAATCAACGGTACAGGGGATGGTGATTCCTCCGGCGGTTTCTGTACCAGCGCCATCGGTCGTGGATAAGGCGTGAATCTTTGGTCGCACCTTAACCTTCTACAGTAATAACCCTTAACTACTTCACGAAGAGAGTCTGTGTCACTTCATGAAATTTTATCATCTTCTGTAACTACACGAGGTATGTTCCTACCATCTACAGATTAAATTCTTTGACCAATTCTAATATCAGTTTTTTTATCAACACAAGTGTGCAGTAATTTTTCACATAATTCTTCAAGTATTCGAATCAGTGCACGAGTACAATCGTCAAACTATATTTTTTAGATTTCTATAAATTCCTCAAATTAATAAAAATTCCTTAATTTATATTAGACCCGCCGACAAAATTCAATTGAAAACTAAATGCTTAAACTTCGTTTATTCGAGAAAAGTATAGTAAGTAAGTGTAATTTGGATTATAAGGATTCTATTAAAGTACAGTTCTATTTATTTATCATTCTTTCATACAATATAAAGAATATAAACTCTATTTATTATATTATATCTATTTATTATTAGTTATATTCGTTGGCTAACAAAAACTATCAATGCCTTTTAAGGAGAAAAGATAAACATAATATTAATCATAGAATCTACCGTTATAGTAGACATGTTAATAAATCAGATATCCAATTCGCTTCTTTCTTCACCTAATACAAACGATAAATGCGGAAATTCAAGAATCGCACAATTGTTCTATTCTATTTTTATTATATTAATTCAATTATTCTTATGCTTTTATCGCTAGTCATATATTGATATACTGACATCTATTTTTATTTTCTTTTCCGTACGAATCGATATTCAATCCTAATCGATATTCAATAAACTTCACAGAATTGGACATTTTTTTTCAACTATGTTGTTTAAAATTATTTACAAATGTTTTTCACAACTTTACATAATTTTAACTTTAAATAATTTTATTCTTCAGATTTTGACTTCCAAAATGAAACAAATTGTTCAATTCCGTTAACTTTAAAAAATATATTAATTTAAAATATACTACAGTCGCGAATACAAGTTAAGAAAATTTTGGAGCGAATACCGATTAGATTAACGAGACAAATATGTTAATTTAATGCGATTAATGCAAGCGTTACACACCTGTGTGGCGAGAGAACGTATGGAGGAGCTAGTGCTGGTCTTAATCGATCACTGTGCACTGAGGTCGCAGAATGAGGAGACAATTGCGTGACAATCGACGACTGTTGCTGATGCTGCTTCTCCGACGAGATGATCGCGTGGGGTTTTGGTTTCCTCGGTCCGCGCTCATGTTGCACTGCTAAACATCAGTTATGACGTAATTATATTACTTTTGATGTCTGACAGATTATTCCGCGATTATATCATGAAGCTCTCGGATAGTCTAATGCTTTCTAGGAAGTCTTTCTAGGAAAAACTACGGATATATATATATATATATATATATGGCCTTTCTCTTTGTTTTATACGAGTCTCTGTCAAAGACAACCATAAAATTATTCAAAGGGATATTATATACGATTAAATATTGTATTTGTATTTGTACTTTTTAAATATACATTAAATAATTTTTTACTTTTTTTTTGTAGAAGACGGTACATCAAATCAATATATACTTTCAAAAAGATTATAAAATTTTTTCAAGTTATTCGTACGGAAAAAAAAATGAAATCATATAGTTAATGTTTTTAAAAGCCGATAATATGAATATATGCCCTCAACCCTTTCTCAATGAAATATATCCTCACCCTTCAGTGATCGAAGGTCCGTATCTAGAAAACGCCTATCAATAATATCGGCGATGGACTTAACGGTGGGAGCGAAAAAGTGGGCACAGGTTGCGCGGAATTGAATTCGGGGTGTAACGTGCGTTGTAGGTCGTTCGAGATGTACGAGAGCTGTATATCCCGTGACCCGATGAGAAGAGGGGGAGGGGCGAACAAGAGGTCGAGAGGAAAGCGGGGGCAAATCGCGGATGAAAGAGGGTGGTGTAGATCGGATGTGGTGGCTGGCCGGGCGTCAGCTTCCACAGAGCTCGATCTTTCGAGCGTGGCTGCAAATCTAAAGGGAGAGAGAAAGAGAGAAAGAGAGAGAGAGAGAGAGAGAGGGAGGAAACGAAGGACGCTGTAGGAGAGAAAGACAGATAGAGCGAGATGGTGAAGCGAGAGCTGCAACTGGGTGGCAAGCACATCATCATTAATGAGGCTGAGCGGATAGCAGCCGCGGATTCCCACGTTCGCACTGGCGTCGCAATATCTCCCCTTTATCACGCATCGCCCCGTCGACAGATATCTCGCCACTGGCGCCACATGAATTTCTTCTCTCACCAGGACATCAGTTTTAAACATCAGAATTCAATTTTTTCAAGAAGTGATATATGTATATATATAT
>NW_017259591.1:97440-103844 GCF_001594045.1 Atta colombica
TCGCTTTTTAATCACGGCACATGATATTTTTAATTAAATTTATTTCTTGACACGTAGCTTTTTTAAAATAGTCATAAATATGTATAAATTGTGTAAACCGATTTTAACGGACAATATCGCTACTGCATTGAACATAGAAAATCATTGTTTGTAGAGTAAACACAAGTCTTTGCATTGGACGCGTTTTCCAGAAAGGGAGCTCAGAATAATATTTAAGAATTGATAAGAGATAAGGAATAATATTTAAAAATCTATAGATTCTTTAAAGAGATTCTAACACTATATTAGTAATCTTCTTTTAAATATTTGTCTTCTTTATTTTACTCATGTAATATCTTTTAATAAAATTTTTTTCTTTCTTCTTTAAAGATTAATATATTATTAATAATAATCACATTAAAAATATTTATAATATTGCATCTTATGACATGACAAAAGTATTTGATAATGTAATATGTTATAAATAAATTAATATGTTATAAATAAAATAGAAAAAGTTCAGAAAATTGGATTGGATTTTTAACAATTTTGAAGAAATTTCATTTAGGTGGAATAAATAGAAAATGAATATTGCAAGACAATACAAAATCAATAATATGAAAACTTGTTATTTTTTGTCACAGCATATAAAATAAAGTACTTATCCTAAGTAAATGCTAATTTTTTTATTATTTTATTCGGCGCTCAAATTATTTTGATCGAGTTCTTGATTTATTTTTATTACAAAATGAATATTGCAAGACAATACAAAATCAATAATATGAAAACTTGTTATTTTTTGTCACAGCATATAAAATAAAGTACTTATCCTAAGTAAATGCTAATTTTTTTATTATTTTATTCGGCGCTCAAATTATTTTGATCGAGTTCTTGATTTATTTTTATTACAAAAATTTTTTCAATTATATTCTTTGTGCGCGTCTTATTTCAACCTTATATAAGGAAATTTTGTTTTCTGTAAATAGTAAAAAAGTTGTTACGTGTTTTGCGATAACAATAACAGTAATCCAATATCAGTAATCCAATATCATTTGAAATGCTTCCTATGATTCTTTTAAAATATTACCATTATAAAGCGTTGTCAGCAAGCATTGTAAGTTGAAATTCATAAAGAAGAGATTTTACAAATTGAAGCGGTCGCAGCGGTTTGATGTGCGCAGACACGCGTATATCTACGTAGCAAAAAGAAGCGTTGCAAAATCCGCTTCAGGGTTGTTTGCTTTATCGACCAAATTGGCCGTGCACATCGTAACAGGTATAAATATTATTATTTTCCAGGAGTAATTGTTCTTTCAACAGTGAATTCCCTTACTGGAAAAACGCACCCAATGAAAAGACTTGTTTACTCTACAAACAATGATTTTCTATGTTCAATACAGTAGCGGTACATTATCCGTAAAAAACAATACATCGTTTATATACGTATCGTTTATATCAATTTTATTACACAAACTGATATATGTAATTCTTGAAATTAATTATATTAATAAGATAATAGTTCTTCTTTAGAAAAAAATAAAACAAAGATTTTATTTAAAATATACATAATGTTAAAAATTTTAGTTTTGAGTTCATAATATTTTGAATAATTATTTCTACAAAAAATATTGAGATTTAAAAAAAGATCGTAAAAGATAACGAACTCCAAGCAAATTTTAATTTGGAAGAAATCGTAATTTTAAGTCAAACGTAGTATATTTTTTCTTACATGTTCGTGTAATCGTGTAATTTACGAAATGTCGTTTGAGTAATTTTCTTAATTTTATCGACTTTCGTCGAATCAGTCGCGAATCAAAGACGAAAAATGATCTGTTTTTTCGCAGCCACGTCCATTAAAGCTTTTCTGTTTCGCCTCACAAAAGCGCCTCACTTTGCACAGCATCTAGCGATCAAGAAGGAACATTTTGTCGCTCTGCACGCATCGCTGCTCAAATACAGAGCTTTATAGCTGAGCGGCTTAAGTTGGACGAAGCGGAAACGAATGTGCGTTAAGGGAAAGCTCTTGGCATAGAGAATGGGACAAATTGATCTCTTAGCCCTACGCAAAGATCAATTGAAAATCAAAGATGCAATTTTATAAAAACAATATAAAAAGAATAGGGCTATTGCAAAGAGTCAGCACAGTATTACTTTTGTACTATTTAATTAATAACATTTATTTAAAAAAAAAAAACATAATAATGTGTGAACATTTCGATTTTACCTTAAGCCATTTTCAGCACAAAAATAAACCAATAAAGATGTTTTATCATTTTTGTTACATCTGACTTGCGTCAATTCTCATTTTCAAAAAATGTCCGGTGATAAACGATTGATATCTACTTAGGCTCAGTGATATATCTAAGATATGAAGAAGACCAAGAAAAAAAAGAATAGATAAAAAAGAAAAAATATCGCAATGCAATCAGAACTATTATGTAACATAAGAAGATATTATTATTATTAATTGTAAGTTAAATTAATTATTGTATACGATACCAAAGATAATATTCTATTTGTTTAACTAAAGTACAGTAAACATTCTTTCATATATATATTATTCATATATATATTATATATAATTTAGAGGAATTTATTTAAGATCAGTAAAAAATACCGGAAGATTTTAAACTTGTCCTTATTAGAATCTCTTTCACCAACTTCGATTAATGCTAATCGCTGATTGACTTAATCATCACGATTACCAACGTGAGAATTAAACACACATTTTATCTTAAAAGAGGAAGAGAGAGGAGACTTCTGATACATTTAAACTACTATTGACACTTCTACGAGTTGATCGTCGATTAGTAAAATCAGAAGTTGCTGAAGGAGACCCTTAATGCTTTGATTAGAGCTCTATGTTATAAGTTTACATTGAAATTGCAAGTATAATTAAAATAATGATTATGTAACAATAACTTAAACAATTAGCTTACATCTATTTATTTGTATTTTTAGTATAACTGTATAATAAAATGAGTCAAATGCGGACACATACAATTTTGTGACATAATATTAATAGAGCGATTGCCTCTTGAAAAGATACATTAATAGAGACAAAAACATTTTCTTTATTTTTATTAAAAACATTATTAAAAAATATTATGAAAAAATAAATAATACAAAAACCAATATTAATTTCAAGCAGACAAAATTAAAGCTATAATATTAATAATAATTAATTCAGTAATGAGCAAGTTGGCTTAAAGGCACACTAATAGAGAGAGTTACCCTAGTCAAAAAACATCAGCATGTATTTATCAAAACAGAGTTCCAATCAAGATCCTTTCAAGAAGTCTTTAAAGAAGATTGCTGTTGCAACCAGCCGTGAATTTTTTCGCGCGTCAACGGCTTAGGTGAACGATTCTCGAAAGTACGTGCGTATCCGGACGGCGAATGGACACGACGGCGGGGATTAGAATCGCATGCGCTGGAATGGACCGCGCCCTGTTCGCTTTTCATCTCGTGATTCCGTTGTGTTTCTTTCTCTCTCCCTCTCTCTTTTACCGTCTATTCTCGCTCATGCACACACGTACACATATACGTCATCTTATCGTGCACCTATAAACACACAGGGCTGCCGTAATACTCTGGCCGGCACGTGTGGTCCACAATGCGAGTTCCCACAGCGGAGTGGCGTAGGCGTAGGCGCCTTCCCTGCGCGCTTAAACACACGCACACGCGTATATTGTACACGTGGAGTCTGTGGAGATACGAGCGCGTGGTGAGGTATGGCATACGGGGAAGCTTCCGTTTTAACATTGTACTACATCCGTGCGCTGTGTAGATGCCCGCGTGTCTACTACGTGCATGCGTGAGCGTAGAGCATACATGGTGCTCACATGGGCCATGGATCACGGGGCTCACACTCTCTATCCTGCTAAACGGTAAACCGATCTGTGAACATTTCAGCAGTCAGCGATCTCGAAGGCTAATCCTCGAGTGAATGGGGTTGATACACACGGACGTCACACCACTATCGCCATCACCTCCACCACCGTTGGCGACCGTCAACGTCGTCACTGTCGGAGGATTCGCGCATAAATCGCACGCGTGTTAAACTCGTGTGATACACGTGTTAAGACTTTGGGATGAGTCTCGTGTTGAATCGCGGGATATATGTTAAGAGGGCAATGTATGAGCCAAAGTGAACTAGCAATGATTAGCCAAATGCAAAATTTTTTTAAAATATTGATATCTTTTTAATTTATCGTTAAGCTTATTGATGTAAAATCAAATATCGTAGAAAGAGAAGCTATTATATTTTATTTCTTTTATTATAAAGAAGAGTCGAGAATTAGTTGAAAATAATGTATTTCCAATAAATTTTAATCTTAAATATATCTATATAATTTTTATCGATAATAAAATAATAAATGAAATTAATATAAAACTGTTTTATGATGTATCTCATAATAATATAGTATATACAGTCATTTTTTAATTTATTTGTTATATTTAAGGAAAATTTCAATAATGTGAATTCATACAGTCAATAGTTCATACATATAGAATGAAGATAAAGAAAATCATTCTATATATACACAGACAATTGGCTGAATGGATAGGATCTGTTTCCATTTGCATCGCTTATATCATTCGGAAAATCGTATGCATGTCGTCACGTGTATCTGCATACGTTACAATCCGTGTACGATCCGTATGTAATATCACTCACTGTTAACACCTTTCTTCGACTAATCTCGTAAATCAAAATTCCGTAAATCAGATCAATCTATGTCGAATATAAAATACATATACATAAAGATAGAGTTTCTACCTTGTTTAACATTTAATTAATTTCTTCGATTTGTCGAAATATTTTCGTATATATAGAATATAATTAGAAATAAAAATATAATGAGCAAAAATATGTAGAGAGAGAGAGAGAGAGAGAGAGAGAGAGAGAGAGAGAGAGAAATTAATAGATATCAGCTTAATAAATTATTTATTTATTTTATTATTTATTTTAGAATTACATCCTCTTAAATGCTGAAGACAATACGTAATTAACAAACAAAAATATAAGAATATAAGAATATGTAGAATATAAAGAAAGATCAAATTTACAAAATAAAGATAATAAAAAACTAACAGAAATAATAAAAGTAGAAATAAAGGTAAAAACAACAGATAAATATTAAATATAATATAGATTCAAATATAACGTAAGTTAAACTATAACTAATGCAAATAACAGAAATGCAAACTGCAACGCAAATATGAAAAAGCGAAAAAGAACTACATGATATTGGATGCATTCCGAATTATGCATGAAACGCATGATGCATCATTTATCTTTGTTGTTTACTAATTGATAAAGAAGAATGAAATGATACATCATGCGTTTCATGCGTAACTCGGAACGCACCTAAAAAATATTTGTGATAAATCATTTCCTGTATGCTTTGTAATGAAAATATAAAAATTATATAGACTTATATATTTAAAAAAAAAGGATAAAAATGCGATCACAATGGCATATAATCGCAATGAACTTACAAGGAAACTTATAGAAGTGTTTCCTTCAGATTTTAATACCCTGAATCTCGTTTTCTAGACAAAAATAAACTCTTCTCTCATGTTTGTTTTATTATTAATTTGTATTTCAAACAAAATATGGAAAAGGTATATTGTATATGTATATAATATTATATTATACATTTACTTTTCGCAATTTTTATCAGGTAAAAGATACTATTTAAAGTAATATCTATCGTAAAAGATATTGTATAATAATTCTAATAACAAATATACGACTTTCGAGACAAAAAGGAAATAAATATAAATGTGGTTAAATACCATGAAAAGACATATTTTATCGTATCATTAATTATGTTGTTAAAGGATTAAACATGACAACGCAGCTTGACATTTTACAGTCGTCCATTCGCAAGAATGTCCGATGGAGAAGAGGTCAGAAACGTATTTCCGCTTCACGCACGACTCGAGAAGTATTCGTAATTCGTGACCCGACTCGGGGCGAGAGAGTCCATGACAACTCGCGAATGTAATTCTCGCGTTTATGCCGAGCCAGAGATAGCCGGGAACATCGGGACCGGGTCGTTGCAGTTCCTCCGGGGCGCGTTGGTATGATGACAGGTGACGATCAAAGCCCGGCTTAGCGCAACGACCCGTTTCGTCCGCATACATCGCGCTCGTATCACATGAGGGAGAACGCGTCCTGCGTTCTCCATCGTTTCTCTCTCTCTCTCTCTCTCTCTCTCTCTCTCTCTCTCTTGCCTCCTTCTCTCCTCGTACAGTAAGCATCATAAATACCATCATAAATGCTTATTACTGTAATAAAGTAAGTTTCAATGAAACGTGTCATAGATGCGTCTAAAATTAAATTTCAAAGCCAATTTTATTCAAAGAAATTTTATCACAAGATGATTATTATTATTATTATTATTATTATTATT
>NW_017259591.1:103935-109699 GCF_001594045.1 Atta colombica
TATATATATATATATACGCGATTTATAAAAAGATGATTATCTAAAACATCACTTAAAATTGACTAGAATTTAAACTTTTAAAATTTGAAAACGACGATTGTATAAATGCTTCTATGACTTTTTATTATATTTTATATTTATTAAGTTCTCATAATTTTTTATTCTTTACATTATTATAATATGTTTATTTTACATTTGATTACATTTTGATTTTCTTGTTAATTACAAAATCAATATTTGATTATCATTATCCGATCATTTGAACTTTTTTATAGATATTTTACCTTTGACTACGCTAACTTTATAATCTGACTCAACACATTTTCGCAACAGAATTGCCTTATACTTTTTAATTACGAACGTCCAGTTTGATATCGACACATTCGCAAACTAACGTTTTATCTATTTTATTATTTCTTTTATTTTTATTATATATGTCTACCTCAGATATAGACTCTTGTTGACTTTATAATTTTGTTCCTCTTTAATTTATTTGTTTTATATGATAATTTAGCCTTTCACTTTTGGTTAATGAAGTCTTCGTATAGTCGAAACATACATTACTGTCCTCTTTTATGAATAAATAAATCACATTTATATTAACATCTTCCCGTTCATGTCTAGGCTCTAATTTTTCTTTCTATTATTTTGCAAGAATCAATCTTCAAGTTTATTTTATTCGAAAACTTTTTTGTTGTTTGAATTAAAAACAAAATATTGAGAATCTTTATTACAATATTAATTTTCTCGACTTTTCTTTATATGGTCACTCAGTATATTTAAAATATCTTACTTTCCAAAGGTATACATATATAATTTATGTTATATAAAACATTAGTTATCACATGCTTTACGTTCCGTACAGTCTTTCCGTCGGAAATGTCCTTGACTCACGATATTTGAATGTACGTGTCCTTTCGAAGGATATCCGTCCAGTGGCGAGAAGGCACTGACAACACCCACTGTACCCCTCGCTCTGTTCTAGGTCCGCTTTAGCGTTTACCGTTTATGTGGATGGATTGATGCTGCCCGTCGCGTGTACGGCACGCCTCGCTTCGTTGCGTTACCAGCCGTCTACTCCCACGCGACTCCCCCTGTGTGCTGTCACTACCCTCGACCTCATCCAGGGCTGGTCAAAAATATTACAGGGTCTCTCGAAACAATTTTTAGGGAATAACTTTTCGTAGTAACTTTTTGTTAAATGGTACATGAACGAAATGTAGAACTTTAGATCTACAATCGTTTTTGAATCCGAAAGCAGAATTAACATGGCGGGTTTTTTTATGTAAAAGTAAAAAGGTTCTTTTCTAAAAGATTTACTTTACATTACTGTATTCTTGTGCAAAGATATTATAATGTATGAATTGAAACACGTTTATTAAATATATGTTAAATTTCTTTTGCTCAGCAAGAAAAGTCGTGTTTTTTACTACTTTATTGCTGTATCTTTGATTTTATACAAATATAAATGTGTTTAATAAAAATAATAGCATGAAAAATATATTTTTAATGGAATTAAAATTTGCTAAAACTTATAAAATTTATTTTAAAGCGATTGGAGCTTCGAATATTTGGAGATCAAGACACATTGCATTCATCATATTTCTCCTTTGATCGATCTTGTCATCGTTTTTCTGTACGTTTTTCTCTTCAGTGTATTTCGCTTTATCCTTCTTTTTCTATTTTTCTCGAATCGTGCTCGAGTGCCATTCGCCAGTATAAAACGTTTTCGCGTGCAACTCGCGAGACCTTCGGATTTTTGTAGAATATGTTGCGGCATTATACCTTGCGCAATTGGACACTTGAACATAAAAGGAACTTGGATATAAAAGCGTAAAAAGAGCTTTTAGAATCTCAAATAACAGTTTTTAACTTTGATTAGAGAGGACAAACTTTGCAAGGTTTTTTGGCCCACATTATCCACTTGTTAGAGAGTCTAATACTATATATCATAAAAAAACATTAACAAAATTTACATTTAATTATATTCCAAAGAAAATAATCAAGCTTATTTATCTTATCAAAATAAAAGAAAAATACCTTAAGAATTAATTTAGGGTAAACTCATTATTTACTATTATAATCTCATTACTTACGAACTTTAAACCATGTTAAACTTGACATTGAAAATCACTAAAAATACTTTGAAGTATCTTGTAGTAACAGATGAACAATCAATTGTCAACAAAAAGGTCGCGTCAGTCGTGACAGTAATTGTTTCACAGCTTCGATATCTCTAAGAATAAATTAAAAACCTTTTGTAAGAAATAGTGTTAATTATAACAGAATTTTAATTGCAGTCCACATTAACAGTAGGAGTTCACATTATTATCTTTTCCTCTACTTATTTACTATTTATTATCTAGAATATATATAATTTTCTAGAATTACTTAGTTTACAAATTAAGTGTGATAACTGTCTCTATACTTTTACAATAATTTACTACACAACAAATGAGATTCATTTGAAAGAAGAATTTTAATTGTCTTCAGAACACTTATTTATAACATTAAAATAATTGAATTATTTTTAATCACTGAAATTGTTAGACGTCGAACTTCGTACTCCAAAAACGCTTGAATAATTCCAATCTATAATTGTCGAAAGGGCAAACGCTTCGATTTAATTCCGGTTCAAAGTGTTTGATACTTTCAGAAAGGGTTCTTCCGAATTATGAACGGAGACAAAGAGATTTAAAGTTTGAAGTAGCGAACGATCGATTGGGCATGAAACGAGGCAAAGTTTGCAGATCCAAGTGTGTTGGTGGATCTGAATGTGTGTACACTAGAAATGATGTTGACCATACGGTTCCGGGAAAAGTCGTGGAGCGTAGAGTTTCATTGGAGAGTCATCATCTTCTGGTCTCTCGCTTTTCATTTAACTTTTTAACAAAGTATAAACTGCAGGAAAATCGTTATAGTTGCATATCTTCGTGAAATAATATACAGATAACTTCGCAAGATAATTTAAGTAAAACTTGATAAGAAATTTAAATAATTTTCAAAGCTTAACTGAAAATGAATTTGAAAAAGATAAGATAAGCAAGAACTGATAAAAGCGGCTTAAAAATTTTGTAATTCTTGTTTGTCAATATTCTTTTATAATACTAATTACAATTTTTAGATATAAATATTATCAAATATGAACAGTCAAAATAATAGAAAGAATTTTGTAGTAAATTCTGTTACACTCATATTTTTAACAATGATCTAATAGTTTAAAAATCTTTGAAAAAGAAAAGTATGTTTGATATAATATTGAAAAATGAAAGATTATTAAAATATGGTTCTAATTCAATAGAGTTTAGTGATATATTGCGAATATATCCTAAACATTCTTAATATTATGGTAATATATCAAGATAAATATAATATTGTTTGTATATAAAGTAATATAGTACATTAAAAAAAAATTGAAATATTTGTAAGAAATGTTACAGCTGACATTTTTTTCAGATTATTGGTTATAAAAAAATTTTATTGTAACAAAATATACAACTCTGTGAAACATATCCCATTGTAACAAAAAAATAATTCATTTGCTAAAATTTTATTTTGTTATATTTAAATAAAGATTTATTTCAGTGAAACAAATTCTTGTTTAAATATACATTACATCCCACGAATAAATTTTTTTATACCTATTTCTCACTATAACTTCTTACTTTCACAATTAAAAAAAATGTTTAATTCTTTTCTGGCGAACACTTTTAAATGTGTAAAACTTCAAAGACATTAAACTTTCTTCTTTAAATATAAAAACTCTCTAAATGATTAATATAAACATTCTGATTTGATTTGTTTCAAGATAGTTTAAGATTATTTCAGAACAGACATTTTAATAATTTTTCAAAGTATAAAATTACACGTTTTAATAATATGACAAAATTGTAAACGTAATTGTACAGTTAAAGCACAAAGTATTAATATTAAGAATATTACCAATGTATGACAATCCGTTTCCTTTCGCGAGCCTTGACGATCGCTAAGAATTACAAATCCGCCATCCGGTAAGCCGCTCGGTAATCTTCCGACATCATTTAACGCCATATTTCACGTAATACATATATATACATCTGTACGTGTGCGTGCGCGCGCGAAATCGCACAAGGGTGAGAGGGCGGCATTTTGCCGGCGCGACACGGTGCGCCAACACAGACGGATAATATCACAGGCGGGAACGAATTTTCGTGGAAAGAGGAAAGCGCGTCGATTACGTCGGGCGGGTGTGAGTGCGTTGGAGGTTTCGGGGTTGTCAGCGAGCGGATGATTGCGCGCCTGCGGCGTCACGGGGGCTTCGCGATGCGCCGAGTACCACGTACATAATGTATAGCGCATACTCCGAGTGGTCACCTACATCTTATGGGCGCTTCACAACGTTTTTCGAGGCTCGGTGATTTCAATGTCCGTTGAATTCAAGTGGCTGTTCTATATAGTTATAAACCAATATTTATAAGTTCTTATATTAAAAACTGTCTTAAATACAGTCTTACGGTGCTATTTCATTTATTCGTTTTTGTTCACAAAGGCCACAGAACAGAGAGCTTCTCGCACCTTTCTATTCTAATAATCAATCAACAGGCTTGACAATTTTTATCGTACGACAAAAACAAACAAATATAATTTCATCTTTAAAGTATCATGATTATGGCCAATTAAAGAGCTGTATTAGCATCTTAAAACGGTCTTAAAATAAGATGAACTAAAATATAAAAGATGAAATATCGGTTATACTCTTATCATAAACTTCGCGTTTATAAAGCGAATATCGAGCATATTTTTCTAAAGACCACTTCGATCGATATACAACGCTTTTATGATTCTATAAGGACTAAATTTTAATGTTATGATTTCTATAAGTTTTCATTGTTCTTAAAGGATTTGATTTCTCGGACGAAATAAATTCTGCTCTTCACGTTGTTGTTTGTCGCTTAATTTGATTGTTCAATTCTAATTTAATATTTGAATTAAGTAATTTACATGTTAAACTATTTAGGATCTAATGATACCATTTGATATCAAATGTACAGTGAATAGAAATTTTCTATACTAAATACATTTTCAAAAAATATTTATATTATTTGACACATTGAATAATAAACTTTTATTCAAGTCTTCAAAATTTTGTTCAGGATCTAACAATATTATTTGATATGAAATGCGATTAAAATAAATTTCCTATATACGAAAAGGATTTTTGAAAAGTATGAATATTATTTAATGATCAAACAATAAATTCTTTTTTTAAATTCTTCAAAATTTTATACTAAATTTTTAATATAATAAGAATAGATTTATGTTATGTAAATAAATTGTTCAATTTTTTACGTGTGTAAAACTCTGAGAATAATTAGTAGTAAAGTACCGTATGGTATCAGACATGATGATTTGAAAGTCAGTAAAATAGTCTTAATTTGATTAGCCACAAGCAAACTTTTGTTATTAATAATTTAAATGTTTTATTAATAATTTAAATAGACGATATGATTTAAATAGATGATATGATTTCGTTAATAAAATATGTCTCTCTATTGTATATCTATATTGAATTAAATCTTATATGCTTTCTTATTTAAAAAGCAACTTAGAAAATATGAATAAAACTTAGTTTCACTTCAATTTATTTCATCATGTATTTCACCAGTTCATCATGTATTTCACCAGAGAAAGTACAGAAATAAATCACAAACTTTATAATACTTTTGGCAAATATGTTGATATATAATGACTGTTCAATGACTGTTTCAATGACTGTTGAATTATC
>NW_017259591.1:109799-120267 GCF_001594045.1 Atta colombica
AGTTATATATGAAACAAAGAGTGCCTCGACGCCATTCTGCTGTTCTGGCTATACGTCAGCAATTAATCACGGCATCTAATTAACTCCGCCAACAAAGTACGAGTAATTTCGAGACAGAGGCAGAGAATGACGTGGCAGAGCGTTAGCGTGTACGAGTGTATTCGCGGATGAAGGTGTCGGTAAAAGGAAGCAGTGGGGTGAGGAAGATCTGTGTGTTTCAACCCCCGTGTGGAGTCTCCTTAACGTTAGGAAGCTCTGCCACTAATTGAATCTCCTCTCTTACTCGCGTCTGGAGCCTCGACAACCGCTGGGAACCAGAGCACCCGTCCTGCATTAAACACCCCCGACACCCTGAGCACCCTCATCCCTGCCAAGCGGTCTCGTATCACCCCCTCCTTCCCTCCTACTTTCCCTCCCTTCTACCCTGCCGCGAATCCCATCCCATCTACCTTTTCTCTTTCCATCTCGCCACTACCTCTCTCCACCTCCGCACAGAATCCAGCCCCTGCTAAGCGTCCCAGAAAACGAGCCTCCACCGCTGTTATATCGCCATCGATGGCGAGGAACATCGACCCGTGTACACCTAAACCCATCCGTGTAACTCTTGTGTGGAAGATCAAGAGCTCGCTCATTTCTAAATATCGCTTCTGAATCGAGAAATAATTCATGGACACATTATGGATAATGGATACATTAGCATAAGTCTGCGTTTTCTGTTTGGCTATAAATGATTTACATCTTTAAGTAACCGCCAAGAAAATTAAGTTAGCTTCTGCCGAAATTGATTATTGTTTGTTGTTTGATGCTCGAAATGTTCTGTTACAAACTTTTTAATATTTTTTATTCTCAAGATAGAAAATGATAGCGCATAAATCTTATCACTCTATGACTTCCTTCTTTTTTCCTGATTTCTTTATTTAGTTAATAAATGATTTTGAAATAACCGAAAGAAGACAAAAAATAAGTTTAAAGAAAAAAATTAAAGATTCACTTATCATTTTTATCATCTTTTATACATATATCTTTTTTACATTGCCCAGATTTATATGTATTTGTATTTAAAGACTTAACTTAATCTTCTTTTAATACTGAGATATATTCATTCTTTCAACGAATTATGCAAAATAATATTTAAGCTATCCATGATTTTATGTTTTTACAATTTCTGATTCAGAAATGAAAATTTTAATTTAATAATCTGTTTTATAAAATAAATAAAATTTATAAAAAATAAATCTGTCTACATCAAAAAAAGATAAATAAAATAAGTAGTTAAAAAGAATTGTAAAACATTCTATTTTGTATTTCATTTTAAAAGATTCCATTTTATGCTTGAATGAATATCTTCAAGTTATTAAATGTCAAAAGTGCTTGCCCTAAGAAATGTGACGTCGATCAAATGAGACGTCATCGAAAAATCGAAACGTCGCATGACAGTGCGTATTCATTTATAACACCTTCACGGTTAGCAAGCCCACATTCGAATTTCCCATAGTATCGCGCAATATAGACAAAATAATATTCAACCCAAGATGACGCATTAGCACCTGAAATTTTCATCAGCAGTGATATCTTGTTCATCGATATCGGTTTCATTACGTTAGCTTTTACACTGATAACGCGTGAACTGTTCGACTGTGGTCAACGCTTTGTTGGCGGAGGTTTATTTAGGAGGGTTTGGTTGACCGATAGTTACAGTCGATTTCTTCGTGGTTTATTTGCGGCCTTTCGCGAAAACACAAGAGAATCGATTCTTGCAGTTATTAATTAATAGATTTGACAAATATTTTTATGACTTTATTATTGATGGACTTGCTTAACAAATATTTTTACGTCAATATGACGCATTAAAATATGAAAACATAAAACACCAAACAGAAATTTAAATAATCAATTCTATTAAAAAATATAAATGTGTATAAAATTCAAAAAAATAACTAATTATTCGAATGATATTTATAAAATATATATAGGGTATCCCAATATTTAAGAGAACATTATTGTAGCGTGAAACTTTGTGAAAAATTAAGTAATAAAAGTGTAAATCATTTTTATCAAATAGCCTTTTAAGTAAATAATAACCGTGTAAAATTTGACTAATCATAAATGTTGGTCAAAAAGTCATCCGTGTAATATAGCGGCAACGCTATATTTTTGTTTAATTTTATCTAATATCATTCCATGCATGTCACACGGACAGATGACTTTTTAAGCACACTTATGATTAGTTAAATTTCAAACGTTAATATTTAAAAACTACTGTACGGAGAAAAATTACTTTTATTATTTAATTTTTCACTATAATAATATTCGAATATCAGGAATATGTACACAAAAAATCTTGAAATTCTCAAAGACATAAATTTTAAAGACATTAATGATCACATTAAATCAAGTTGAATTTATTTGATTACTTAAAAAAATGCTTCGAAAAATATAAGTTTTAGGTAAAAAAATAATTATATGTAATAAGTTCATTCGTGATAAATTTAATAATTTGCTCTACAAAATAAATAGAATTTATAAAAAGTCAACCTATCTGCACCAAAAAGAGGACATAAATAAAATAAAGTAATTAAAAAGAATTTTAAAACATTTTATATCTATAACTATTTTATATCTATTTTATTACTTCATTTTGAAAGATATTCTATTCTGTGGCAGTCAATATTTTAGCAATTTAATTTTCATTACTGATAATATTAACAGAAAAAGTTGCCGATATTAATATACAATCAACTATTCCTGCTAAATACAATTAACTCTCCGTCTGCAATTATATTTTTACTCTTACAATCTGCAATCTTTTAATTAATTAAATGATTAAATAAAGATTAACATCTTTATTTAATAAAAAAATCGAGTAAAAATGAAAAGAAAATAGAAAAAAATATAATTTAGCAATAAAGGAATCATACTCCATTCCCTTTTATTTCAGAGTTTGAAATTTCTTATGACAAAAAAAATTTAATTATAGACAGAGAATTAATTGAGCAAATGCAGATGAGCAATAATCTTATGAAATTACACAAATTAAACTTCAAACTTGTTACATAAATTTGTCACATTATCGCATATTGAAAACATTAATATCATTCATGACACACTTACCGTCCTTGTTCATGTTAGCTTCGAAGCACTTAGCGAGACGACAAGCACGACATTGATTTCTGTGAGTCTTGTCGATTGGACAACGTCCTTTCTTAGCACCCTGAGCTTTGCAGATATACTCCCGATTGCTGTGTATACTTCGTTTGAAAAATCCCGAACAACCTGATAATAATCATAAAAACATTTACATATAATAATATGGCATACATGATCAAATTTGTTATCGTTAAATTATTTTCAAATATCCAACAATGCCAATGAGGAAGATTTATTTAAGTGAATAATATAAAAAAATTTATTCGTAATTAATATGTCTTTAATATATTTGATCTTTTTTTGGAAATCTTGGTTAAAATTTTTAAGAAAAAATTGAATTAAAAATATTATTATTATTATTATTATTATTATTAGTATTACCGTCGCAGCTGTAAATGCCGTAGTGTTTTCCAGAACTACGGTCGCCACATACATCACACAGTATGTCAAGTAATCTGTCTCCTATAATAAAAAAATACATGATATTTTTTACGTGATTCTCTCTTTGATTGATCTCTTTGAAGTTATTCTTTCAAAATTAGAAAATATCTTAATTTTTAGTAGAAAATATCTTAATCTCCAATAATCTCTTTCTTACATATTTGTTATTATAATTAACTGAGAAAAATGTTTGGTTGAAAATGAACACACCAGAAGATTCTGATTATATCAAGCAGAATTCCGATTATTTCAATTAGAATATTATCTCAATTTTAGTAGATTTAACCAAGAAATTCTAATTGAGATAACCGGAATTCTGAATGATATAATCGGAATCTTCTGGTTGATTTATTTTCAATCAAACTATTTATAAAGTTAAAAAAGTAAATATACTTTTCCAAACTTTATACTATAATTAGAATCACAAAGTTAATAACACTTGTATATCAAATCATATATTTATACATTATACAATTCATAGAATTAAATTTCGTCGGAAACAGAATTTTCTAAAAGATTGTGTCATAAATATATATTAGAGAAATTCAAAGCTAATATTATAATTAATAACTACATCTATTAATTAATTATGATATAATAATCATTGCGATAACTAGATTAAATTATAAGATTTATTATATACAACAATGAAATAATTATCAAGTAAAAAGAGATCGACGGTTAAAGGATTCTCACGAAATCCCGTTTAAGAAAAGCGGGCGGGCCGCAAGAAGATCACCAGTGCTAATCTGTTTCCCCCTTTTCATAGGAACCCTAATCGTCCTAATGATCCGCGGCAAGAAAAACACGGTCATGCCTAAGCCAACCAAAGCCTTCCTTCCCCGTCCTGGGAAATCAACCGCCTTCGCGTCTCACAACCAACCTAACCCGATCAACCCGGGTTACTTCAACCCCAACGGATTACTGCCTTCGTCGTGTATACCAACGTCTTCTTCTTCTTCTTCTATATATCCTATATTGTGCCATATTATTCGCTGTTTATGGTTATGTCTGAATTAATCTTGAAAGAGAATTTGAACCGCCGATTAGCTTTAACGTATTAGTTGAGTCTCTATATTTTCTTAATCCTCAGCAGTTTTTCATTTAACGTTGGAGATCGCAATGTATCTGAGAAATATCTTAAATCGGTACTGCAAAGTTGTTTTTTGCAAAAAACAACTTGAAAAAAATAAATGAAAAATGTTATATTTTATTGAAATAATTGCGCTGAAAAAAAAATCTGATTGGATTAATTAAAATTCTGGTCTTGAAAATGGACAAATCAGAATTTTTTCTAATTAAATCTATTATAATTCTGATTGAAATAATCAGAATTTTTATTGATATGATCTTCTAGTTTGTCCATTTTCAACAGAAATTTTTCTCAATGTACAATTTATCAAAATTTATAATTTCTGTATGACATATATATGATCCCAACTGCCTGTCCGACTACATATGAACTGTTAGAATCTTAATGATTCATATAATAGCGATTTTATCTATAAGTATAGATATTATTTATAAGTCAATGTCGCTACTTAAAGATATTTACAAATATATTTTTTATGTATCTCTCAAATATAGCCGCGCCTCCCGCGGCCTCCCGAAGATAAAAGGCCGGTTATTGCATCTTCGGATGAATTATGTGTAGTAATTTATCTATTGGATAAACAAAAGAGTAAAAGAGTAAAGAGATAAAAGAGTAAGACAGTGAGCTGAAGTTTATCAAAAGATGTGGAACAACCCATCCTAAATATTTTTTCTTCTTCATATTATATTTAATCCATATCAAAAATAATTTCCATGTTCTGAAAATAATTCTAGCTTAAATTTGCTAGCTTTTATTTTTGAGACATATCATTTAAAAAAAATTTTTTTTAATGTCTTGTAAATTTGGATGTTTATTAAGAGTGTAAAGTATCTAATAAGTTCCCGAGAAATTTGTTAATAACAGATTACTACATAAGATGAAATTTTTAAATTATTGAGATTTACTATCAAATTTTCATTTTAATAAAAGGAGATCAATAAATAAATTACAAAGATATTTTATATTAAAAGTAAAAGTTATAAGCATATATTTAATGGAATTAGATAACAAAACATTGCTTTCTAATTACTCTTCAAACATATGTTATTCGAAACATATCAAAAAAATCATGACTTATTTTTTCAGACATTTTCATCTAATTTCTGATTATCCGATAAAGAAAGCGTAATCAACATAATAGTTACTTAGAGATTCGAATAAGTTTCCCGAATACATTTCCCATCTATTTGTAAAAAAAAATCATGTTCAAATTGTCTGTTAATTATTAAAAACCAATCAACATTATATACGAATATTAAAAAACTTATTAAAAATTTATATTCAAACATAAAACATTTTCAATTATTTTGACTCATATAATTCCATAATTACGATAATCGCAGTTCCATAAATATATAAGGTTTTGAGCACTGTTAATTGCCTTTCAACCACGCTATAACTCCCCAAATTCCGAACATTTATCACAATTAAAATCCATTTAAATATTCATTTAAATATCCATTTAAATATTAATTATAATTATCTCTCAATAGCAGTATAAAATGTAACATCTCGCGAAACACGATTTAACTTTTAATAAATATAAACATTCAGAATATTCGAACACTATTAAGCGCGCAAATGCAATACACAATTTCTCAATTTTCAAGATTTGCAGAAGTTAATGGTTCTAAGCACTATTATAATTGCTTTCCAATATGCGGTAACACAATCCCTCGAATTTGGAGAACAGAGTTTATTTATCGACAAATAGAAACAATATCCAGTTCAAGATATCATCAGGTACTACCGATAGCGATATATGATTTTTCAAGACGTAACAAACTGCGATTTAACACCAAATCGCGGAGAATCGTCGCGCAAAGTCACTTTCACGTCGCGCACCCCTTTATAGCGGCGAATGCTTATCGCACTAGCTAAACCCTTTACCGCGTGTTAAGATAAAACGAAAGTGTGTGAGAGAGAGAGAGAGAGAGAGATGCCGCGAGAGTCTTAGGAGACTGACCTGTGCCCATCTCCTCCGCAGCTGTTCAAAAGTCGAACATCGCCAGAGAACGACGTATAGCCGAAGCCGTGGTCCCGACGCGGCGCCGAGGAGGTCGCGCGAAGTCCCGAAGCATTCTCCGTGACGGGATGGCTTCGAGCCTCGATGTACCTACTCATCTCTCTCTCACTTTCTCTCTCTCTTTCTCTCTCTCTCTCTCTCTCTCTCTCTCTCTCTCTCTCTCTCTCGCTCGCTCGCTCATTCTCTATCATTCTCTCTCATATCCTCTCTCTCTCTCTTGTTGAGAAGGGCGTACTCGCGTACACGTGCCCATGTCTATGTATCTGCACGCGTGTATGAGTGTGTCTATTCGTCCGTGTATGCGCATATAGGGGTTGTTGCCCGACTGGCTGCCGGAGCAGCTATTTCTCCTGTCCGTAGCCACATCACGGAGAATCATGGGTCGTTCTCCGATACGGTCGACACGGTCCAGTAGTAGGTATCCGCGAGGGGCGGTGGAACGGGATGCCGAAGGGGGTGGGAAAGGATAGGGTGGGTGGATGGTTGCCGAGTGCGAACCAACACACCGACGCCAATCCCTAAACGACCGCGAGTCGCGGCGAGGAGGCCACGGCGATGGCGTATACCGGGGTTACGTCACGCGAATCCACGGCGTAACACCTCTTCTTTACCTCCACTGCTGCCGCCGCCGCCACCGCTTCCCTAGTTGGCACGTTGGCCTACACGTTTCGGAGGGGTAGGTGGAGGATAAGAGGGCGCGGAAACGGAGGGGAGATAGGGTGGGGAATTCCAGCGAGCTAGCGACTAGACTCGGCCCGGGGACTTGCTGGCCGAGTGGCTGACTCGACTATAGCGGGGTAGCGCTAGTTAGCCATCGGCAACTACGGGGGCGGCTCCCGGAGGCCACGTTGTCAGACGGCCGTTACCACTGTGTCATTGGTCGACTCCACCCTCGGCGGCGCGAGGTTGTGGGGGTGAGCGCGCAAAGAGGTGGTGGGCGGCGCCAGACGAATCGACGACGCTGATTCGACACCAGTTCGCCAGTCGTGTCGCACCGACCAATCGACAATACGGGATTATGTTGGCTGACGACGACGTTAACATCTGCCTTCCGGCAGCCAACGCTATTTACCAGCTTCATACTAGTAGCATCGTTATTGCTTTTTCACGGTGTAGGTATAAGTATAGGTGGATGCGAGGGTAAGCTACCGGTGGAAAATGGTACAAAAAGTTGATGTTGGAGGGATAAAAGAAATATAATATCGAATCTATAATTATATGCCTTTGTAATTCCATAGAGATTCTAAAAATGCGAATATAATTAGACAACTTTCTTAAAAATTCAGATAAAGCATCTCTTAAACTATATTTACTGTTGAATTTTCTAATGATAATTGTTTTAAATAAGAGCGTATTATGAAAGTCCACATTTGTGAATCATAATCTGCAAATGCGTATTCTAGCTGTGTATTATGCCTTAGAAAAGATAGATGAATTTATAGCACAGACTTTTTTTGTAACATATTGATTAGGCCATTTTGTCGGCGACGACTCGGCATTATGTAATGACCAATAATGACACGCCCCTCTAACAAGTGAACTGTCTTTGTGAACTGCGCACAACTCCTCGATCGATCATCTCCCCCCCCCCCCCCCAAAAAAAAACCCCCCCCCCCCCCCCATTGACTTTCTGACTTAACCAGAAGTCGGTAATTATATCTTAGGGGTTTCGATCCTCGCTAAACGAAAGTCGCATCTATGGTTTCTGAGACAATTTTATTTACATTTTTAGTTATATCCGTTTTATTCTTTATGCTTTTAAAAGAGTGCTTTTTTAAATTATCTATTCATCATTTAGTAATACATATTATCACACATTTTGATATCATGAATTTTATTATTACATTATTTTACAGCATATATAAAGGGGAAAGATTTTATCATAAATTTTTACCCCTTCACAAAATTTAAAAAGTCAAATTTGAATTTATTATAATAGAATTGTCATTTAATACAATAACTGTTACTCTCATCACATTCTTATCAAATAAATCAAACATAAGTCTTAAAATAATATTAACATTTACAGCTAATATGGAGACAATGAACATTATATATTGAATTCCTATTTGATTCCTAAAAGGGAAAAGAATAGATTATTTTAATGGCAAATGATATTTTCAAAGCATATAAATTTTATAACTTACATAATAAGGTAAAATAATACTTATTACATGCTGTATATATTCATCAAGTTAGTAATGTGTTCCTAAGACGATTCATCGTTTAATCGACACTGCTGCAACTGGTCTTGTAATTGAGCGTATCGCATTTGTAATGAGCGTTCTCGCTCTGTCTGCCTGTTTACATCTTCCATGAGGCCATTTATTCTTCTCGGAATCGCCGCTTCTTCCTGTGTTTGCAAAAACTTAAATGTCGATAGTTCGAGATGAGCCTGCTCTATTTGCTCCCACAAATCGTGTAGCTGTTTCGTTAGCACCTGTGCCCTGGTCTATGTAGGAAATAAAACAATAATTATAACGCTATTAACGCTACAATTTAGAATCTTATCAGGTAAATTTTTCAACTGAACAAATACAAAATATCTTTTTAAAATTATATAACTTACAAAATCTAGTTCTATTATGATAAACTTTTATAATATAGCCAATTGTTTTTAATTTTAATTATTATATAACATACATAATATATTAATTCAATTTGTATTAAGCTCAATTTCAGAATCCTTGAAGATAATATGAGAAATTTTTATTTTTGGTTACATGGAAGTTTTCAAAAATTCATAATGTGAATTTAAATTATTTATCCCAAGGTATTTATATGATATAAAAAAGAAAAATTGCGGCCCAAATTTATACTATATCAATGATAACAATTTTTATTAATCTCTAAAAAAATAATATCGAGTTTTTCATTTACTTGATAACCTCCAGTCAGCACTTTCAATTTCTTTTCCATTCTTGCAGCGCGTTTAGCTTCCCCTGTCATATGCATACGATTCTCTTCTAATTTTCTCTCGCATGCTTCCACTCTATCTTTTTTTGAGGCTAGCGTTGCGCGGGTGTACCGTTTCTGTGTTTCGAGATATAAAATTTGCGACAAACATTCCTCCCATACAGTAGTGTAGGCATCTAAACTCAATTCTCCATGTGCCATTCCTTCCTTTACAACTGCCATTTCATCGGTTAACATTTTTTTAGCCTAAATTTAAATATTAACAGATTTAATAGCTAATACGTTAATAATACAAATATGATGAAAAGATTTATGATGTTTTAGATGTACATTAAAAAGATCATTCTCTTCAAAAATATCATATGGATGTTGATCCAAATAAGCTTGAGCCTGAGCTAACGATATTGCGGTACTCTTTCGACTTGATTGTGTTGGATTTTGTAGCGCATCATAGTTCAACATTGTTATCATTTCTCTTTTTATCAATTCTTCTGCCTAGAATATAAAACATCAAATAACACAAATTAATTCATAAAAATTTAACGATAAGAATGAATATCTTTATATAAAAAAAATTACATACTCTCTGCAAGTCAGTCAATGGTGTATCCATGTAAGGTCTTAAAATATTCATATTTATATCTGCAGGTCGTGGTAATTCTCTTTGAATTACTTGCGATCTACGTGCCAATTCTCTTTTTTCTACAAAAAAATATTTAAATTAAATTGCATATTTTCATCAAACATATTTCGTCAAAAATAAAATCTAAGAACAAAAATAGGATTGGAGCCATATGAATATTGTTTTTTTGGAATATTATATATATTATATATATATTATTATA
>NW_017259591.1:120474-124822 GCF_001594045.1 Atta colombica
AACTGTTTTTTATATAACTGAAAGATACAGGAATTTTTATTATAATTTTATGTACGTAATTTACAATTGTGTATAAAGTCACTATAAAGGACTATTATTTGTTAATATTATTATTCTAAATGTATTACGTGGTGAGCCACGTAGGCTTTAAATAAAAAAAAAACAACCTGCATATGTCTCTATTATAAATAAATTATAAATAAATATAATTATAAATAAATATTATACTCATTTTTATTCTTAGGTTTTATTATTAAATTGAGCCGCCACATTATTTAAAATTAATTGTTCAATTAAAAAGTTTGGGCAAAGGATTTATAATCTATAGCAATTGTAATAAAATCATCAGTTTGAAAAATCTACTCAAGATTATAATGTAAACTATCAACGAATTGTTTTAATGGACTTACTTTCTTCTAATAATTCTTGTTGTTGTCTCGCATCAATATCCGCTTGGTCTTCGATTATATCAGTTGCAGGCGCACTAGTATTTTCATCGTTTATTTCTCCGTCGAAGATATCTATTTCATAATCGTTACACGGTGCTGGTAAAGAACTCAGTACCGTACGCAACGAGTTCCTTGCCTGCGTCTGTATGAGTGGAGTTTCTGAACCGTCTAGATTTTCATCTGGATTTATATTAAGTTTATCGCGAACAGGTGTTGCCGCTAAAACTCCATTTTGCGTTTGTGCTGATGCTCCGCCTGGCGTGTTGAACGAATTCATAGGTGTTCCATCGCTGCGTTGAGATCTAAATGGAGTAGCTAAAATCGTATTTGGCGTTGCGATCACATTGGTAGGAGGCACAACGCCAGTAAAATCGGGATTATTTAGTGGAGTGTTCAACCCGCCTAAAACAAAATATTTATGCGCCTGTCAAATAGAGTGTAGTTTAACGTATTAAATTGTAAAGTTTTACAATTATATTTTAACCTTTTAATGGTGTATCCACATGCGTAAGAGCCATAACATTTTGAGCTTCTTGCAATATTCTATCTGTAACAGCAGGAGTACGAGGTGTTGCTGATGCATTTGTAGGCAAAGAATAATCAGCCAATAAACTGTCGGAGAGTGTAATACCGCTCTCAGTAGCAACTTCTCGTGCAACCTATAACAATATATTAATACTTTGTCACATGGATTTTTTTAATCGATCCCTTGACACACTAGTATTTTCAACTCTTACAACTCTCCAAAATCCAACTCTTACAAAATAAGTTGGTATATGAAAAAAATTTGAATGATTTTCAAAATATTTATGGATGTTTGGTCAATGTAAAAAATATAAGCGTTGGAATAATAAATAATATAATGGCATTGGAATAATAAATATCATTCCTGCGCCATGTGCATAAATGTAAATATATGCATATTTGTACATACATATTTGTTATCATCATTAATTTTTTATAACATAATTTTAAGTAAATTTTTCGCATTAAAATAAATTTTCCGAACAATATTTTTTTAAATAAAAATTTCTAGATTAATAGTCTTCTTCAAAATTCACAATATAAAATATAAAAAAAAATTAATAGTGTTTTCGATTTATATATATAAATGGCAGTAAATAGGAAATATGAAATTGATATACGCGACATCTTGGACCCATATCCAATTATAAATACACATGACAGTGTTAAGCAATAAATAATGCAGAAATAAAAAATAAATCCATAATTTCCAGTATAAAAAAGTTAATTAAAGGACATTACTTCCGAAGCTCTACCAAGCTTCACAACTTGTTGCAATTCTTGATCAGAGATCTGTGGTTCTGGTAAGACTAATTTACTCCTTTTCTTTATAGGCTCTTCATTGTTGAGCATACTCATAGGTATATCATTTTCTTTGCGCTGTTTCAATTTCTGTTTATCTTTCCTACGCTCCATCTCCTCTTTTTCTTGTCGGAGTTCACCATCTAGATGTTGTTGTCTCATTCTGGAAAAATCGATCGCCAAAGGATCAACATGCTCATTGGAAGTGTCATAGAAACCTGATGCAGGTCGTTTCTCAAACGGTATCTCTGTATTATAATTGACACCGCGTTTACGTTTGTTCTTTTGAGACACAGTAATACCAGCAGCTCTTAATTCTCTACGCTTCTGTAAAGCTGCGAGTCTGCGTGCCTCTTCCAATTGTTTTTCACGTGCTTTACGTTTAGCCTTCTTGCCCTGAGTATTTGCTAGCCTAGCACGTGCCTCGGACAACATCTCCAGTTCTGTGAACAGATACAATCATTGAAAATTTACAGTTACTTTGTTATAGACTATAATCGGTTCTAATGTGAATATGTGATAAGTGAAATATGTGATAAATGTGTTAATAACAGTTAGCTTTCCATTTTTACATAAATGATTCTAAGTTTAAAATTATGTATTTTATACTCGGATAATATCATTACTTGCTTACTTCAATGACAAAGTCGCATGACAATACAGGTTTTAAAACTTAATATGAGCTAACAAGGCTCGATAAAGCATCTTGTGTTTGTGCAAATTATAAGGTAAAAATTTAGTTGAATCTCACTTAGATTTTAGAACAAAAAAGAATGTGCATTCAACTGAATATTATGACATAAATTATATCACAAATTAGATATCTGAGTTTTAATGTAATTGGAAAACAATTAATATCTTTAATTACCTCATTAAATCCTAATTAAATCTTATTATAAAACCTTATTAATAAACCTACCATCCTCATCCATATCTTTAGGATCTGGTCTCGCTGGTTTGGTTTCAGGATTAGGATCGATTTCACCAGGTTTAAGTTTACGAGGATCATCTACAGCATCATCTCCTTCTTCCTTCTTTTGTGCTTGATCACTGAAATAATTTATTCAATAGTAGCGCAAGAATATATTGATTATAACAAATCGTTTAATGTCTGTTTCTACCAATATAGATTAACTTTAATCTTGGTTCAACTTATTCTTCATCTTTTTCTAATTCTTAGAACTAGAAAGATTACTAAGATGATAACTGAGATTGAAATTAAACCACATTAGTAGGCCTAACTCAAATAAAACCTGATGATACTTACAGTAAATATTCATATCTTTCTAAACATTGGGCAGCTGTTCGACCAATGATTGGCGCAATTGTACGCCATTGTGTGGGCATCAATTTTGCAAGATGGAGAAGCTTTTCGTCTTCTTCCCGACTCCATTCAGTCTTCTTTATGCTGGGATCCAGCCATTCAAACCAACGGGCTTTACACTGTTTGGCTGATTTTCTATGTAATAAAGATGCTATACGACTCCATTGGTTTTTTCCATATTTCATTACAGCTGCTTTCAAAATCTCATCCTAAAAACAATTAATTTTTTCATTTAACAAAATTATTCATACAACATGCACATAAACCTTTAGGTTAGAAAATATCATATATCATTTACCTCTGTATTCCGCCAGACACCACCCTTTATCATAATTCGTGGCATTTTTTATTTCTATTTGTAACGTTCTATGAAAGAAAAGTATATTTTTAATGTTAAAAATGTGAAAAGCTTTTTTTCTCGGTTTTATTTTGGCACTCGTCGACTAGATGAAATCGATTCCTAGCGATGCCGATCCTACTAATGCTTCACAGATCAACGAAAGTGAGCAAATGCAATCAAGTGTTGTCGAAAAACTTCATATACACTCGTATGTACCCACACTCCGCACTGCTCTATAAACAAACCGAAGCAAATTGCAACAGGCACGTATTAAGTATCAGTACTTTAATTCTGGAAAAGGATTTTCAAATCTATAAAAGAGGAAGAAAGTGATTATTATACAAAAATTATTGCGTTTAGTCAGTAATATCAGAGAGAAATCTGAGAGAAGACATGACGGTCCAAAACTTGTAATCGCAAAATGCTATCGCGCACTATCGCCCTCTGAAGAAGTGGATGTTAATTACATAACAATATCCATCTTTTTACGATGTTCCTGACAGAAATAGATAGTTGAAATCGCTAAAATAAATAAAATCTATTAAATTAATAAATATTTCAATGATTTCAGCGATTTATTTCCATCAGGAGCAATGCAAAAAGTGGATATTGTTGGGTAGTTTACATCTACTTCTTCAGAGGGCGGTAGTGCGCGACAGCATTTTGCGGTTACAGGTTTTGGCCATTATGTCCTCTCTCAGGTTTCTCTCTGCATATAGCTACTGGCGATAAAATTAATAAAGCGATTTACAAAATCCATGATCTCGAAAAAAAAATAATTTTGATAGCAATTTAATATAAAAAAATACTTGTTATTTAAATGTAACATTTTACATCTTTTTTAGCTGAATTTTATAAGTATTTAAAAATGATTCTGAAAACATCCCAGGAAAAAATATTTTTGTATAA
>NW_017259591.1:124922-126729 GCF_001594045.1 Atta colombica
TAAATATTTAAACGCTCGTGATGACATCTTTTGCTGAAATACTAATTTGGAAAGTTATTAAAATACATGCAATGTTATATATTTCTTTTCTTATGTGAATAATTGCAATTGAGAATTACAGGAGCTATATATATTGATGATAAGTGTATTCGGATATAGATGCAATTTTTTGCACATGCACAATAGATTTATTAGTGAACTATATTAACTTCCAGTAAATATAGATATTAGCTGCGTTTAAAAGAAAAAGCAGCTTTGCATTTGTTGTAAAATTCTTCAAGATAATTCGTTTTTGCCATTGTTTTTTTATGAATCTAAATATATAAATAAATTATATTGAAAAATCTTACAAGAATTTTACAGCAGTTGCAGCTATTTTCTCTGCTAGCTATTATGGTTTTCTTTTTGACTTTAGCAAACTGACATTATTTTAATTTGTCATTATGTTGATGTCAAATAATAATAATATTTATTTATTAATTTATTAAGCTTATTTATTAATTTAACATGCTTGTTACTTGAGGATTCTTTCTTTTTCTTTTTTTACTTTTAATACAACACATTATACAAAAAAATTATAAAGTACGTTATAATCAAATTATTTTTATACATTTTTCAGATTATGTGGCAAATACAACTTAACTTGTAGAGGCCCTCCACATAATCAAATTACTTTTATACATTTTTCAGATTATGTGGCAAATACAACTTAACTTGTAGAGGCCCTCCATTCCCGTCGATTATAATTAACGGCCCTCTTTTTCTTACTTCAACAAATTCACGTTATTTATAATTTTGATATCAAAACAACATTCAAGACATTATTTTAACGTCAAATGACGACAAATAATATTAGCTTGCTATTTCAGTTCTTCCATTTTCTTTTTTTCTTTAATTTTTAAACCAACATACTATACAAAAAAGTTATAAAATATGTTACATTTATTATGCATATATGTTTTTCATATAATTTGGTAAAAACAAGTTACTTTATAGAGGCCCTCCGTCACATTCCCTGCCAATCGACAGTCCTCTTTTCTTTATAATACCATAAAATGGGATAATTTTTGTCTAAAATCAAAATAAATTTAGACAATAAATTTGACAATACAGCACACAAAATTTGGACATATGACATCTTAAAAACATAATCTTATTATAAAGAATTGATCGAACTGTCTTAAAAAAGTTTTAAGAATCTTATGTCATGATTTTGGACATATGCATTGCATATGTATTTTTATAATTTGTGTCAAAATTTCTGGGACGAAAACTTTTATTCTGTAGCTCTTAATGACAGTATTGATGTCGTTATATTATCGTTGCGTAATTTTTTCATGTATGAAATCGGCTCAATGATAATATATAACGATATTTACAGTTACTGTTGTTAATTCTAAGAATTACAAAATAAGTTATGGCTAAAGTTACCGTATTTTATGGTATATATATCTTTACATTTTTATTACTTATATTTTTTTAATACAATTTACTTTACATTATACATAACATATTACAAAAAAATTACATTATAAAACTGAAAATATTATATAATGTACAATACGCATAAAATTTCTTTTTAACATGAAATTACAGAGAAACATTCGGTATGCATATAATAACACAAAATTCTCACGATGTAAAATATGTAGCTATACATCCAATCGATAAATGATTATTACTAGTATTTATTATTAATTATCAAATACAACTGCAAAATTTGTTTTGCTTTTTTAATTTATGCGAGCAATCGTGAGCAACCAAAAAGATTGTTAATAAAATTATTTTATATATATATACATATATA
>NW_017259591.1:127848-129317 GCF_001594045.1 Atta colombica
AGAAGCTAAAAATTTCTTGCATAATATATAGACTGCGTATGTATTTCATTATAAAAATTAATTTAAAAAAATTTTTAATTAATTAATGTTTTGGAATAAAGGGATGTCCAGTGTCTGAAAACAGTTTCTTAAAAGAAACTAAAGATTAAAATAAAAAAATATATTCATCTGTAACTACATTTTTTCTTAAAGAAATTGCAAAACCGACTACTTAGCAAAACTTGTAATTTTAATTTATTTAATATAATTCTTATCTATAAACAATTGCTATCCATGTTCAATCTGTTAAATCTTATTATTGTTAAAGCAGTATTAATGTTAATTAATGAAAGAATATTTAATAAGAAGAATAAATTCTTGTCTTAGAACATACTATATATTTAATTAATTTTATATTATTTTATTTTAGTTAGAACTTAAAAAAATTATATTGCCATTATATAGTCATTAACTTATTGCCAAAATCACTGCTTTCAGAGAATATAAAAAAACCTTAATTAATTAATCGATTAACTTAGCCCTGCAACGGCGAGAATCCCCAAATTCAATGACGCACCGAAATAGACATCACGGATGGATGCTACGCAAACTGAGAAATAACTTTCCACGTTAAAAATCATTACTCTCTATCGGTACGAATTACAATATTTATATATCTATTTGATACTAGGAACAGCCACAATTGAGCCCTAATTATTGTATTTATAAACATGAAAATAACGCAGTATTTGCATTAACTTTTAATGATTTAACATATTAGGTGTAGTAAAAAGAAATCCATTATTTTTCCATTCATTTCATGCAAAAATAATGGATTTGTTTTTACTACATCTAATATTCAATACGAAACATCTAAGAAATCGGAAAGAATTAATAAATATTTAATATTATATACTTCACGAGTATGTTTCATTGTAAAAGCGAAATAAAATAAGGCGTTTTGCAAATTCTATAACAAATTCTAATATAAAATTTGGGAAATATATTTAAAAATATATTAAATTTACTTGTGAAATTGTAATATCTAAGACATGAATGTTAATTTCGTGAATAAAAACTGTATACACATACGTCGTTGTCTTCAATTAATTATTACAATACATGCAATTAATTATTATAATACATACATAAACTATAACTTTTAATACGGAATTTTAAATGAAATTTTTTCTGAATTTTTATTAACAATCTTTTGATAGCAAATAATTTTAAATCTAAAATGAACGTTTATTAAATGCGCATCGATCTTTGTGTTATTAATTGCATCTGATTACATAATAAACATTATTTACAATTATTATTACATAAATTACAATTACAATACATTAGTATTTCCAATTATATCATATAAATAACACAATAATATACGTATGATTATTACATAAATTACAATACATAACATTTAAGTTGTTATTATTACTAAAAATATAATAACAAATATATATTATTATTATATTTTATATAATAAT
>NW_017259591.1:129354-129643 GCF_001594045.1 Atta colombica
TAATTATTATATATAAGTTATTATTATTTTGTCTAGAATAGAATTTTTACAACTCTATTTTTCAACTCAAATTATTAACTCCTACTTTAACTCTGACCGATCCCTATCCGTATTCCAATCTATATTCTTTGCCCATATTTTTTCGTATCTATTTACCTACCTACCCGCGACGCGATATGCAACTTATTAAGGATTTTTGACCGATTTTTGATTTTGATTTAATCCAGCAAAATACCTGAAATCTGCACGAACGATAAATCTAAGAATCAGAGTTTCAAATATATGCGCG
>NW_017259591.1:129743-135902 GCF_001594045.1 Atta colombica
TAATTTTGTACATTATACTCCACAATGATCAAAACTGATCACTTACCTTATTCTTTTCGTCATGTTCCTTTTTTTTCTTCAGGCCAGATTGGACTTACCTTTCATCACATCTGACCATAAACTGTTCGCATTTCAATTAAAAATTAATAAAACAGAGATTTCTTGCTGTTGGATTATTATTATCGCCAGACAATACTACGTTCGATTCGTGTGTAATACATACGCGAGAAGATCGTATCAAAAAATTTAAACTAAAAATGAATTTAAATTGAAAAATTATTTAAACTAAAAAATGGATTTAAACTGAAAAATTATTTAAAGAGAATATTGATAATAATCGTAAAAATTGTACATTTCTGAAAATATGTTCACAAATTTCATTATTTGCATGAGAATTTAATCGAATTTCTCTACGACAAGCGTTGTTTAAACTTAGCATCTTATTTAAATTTAAAAAGACTTTACTTGTCGTATTATATGCTGTTCTAAACAAAAAAAAAAACATTACATATTTCGCGAAAAATTGAAATTTATAATGTTAGTAATATTCTAATGATCAAAAATCGATAAATAATAAAGTAATAAAAAATTTGATGATGCACACAACAATGAAGATATAATGCATGATAAGTATCTTCAAAACAAAGTAAAATACATAAAACAAAATAAATGACATGAAATCCGAAAGAACTAAAAAAACACATACAGTATCTAATAATACAATATTATAATTAATTATCCTGCTGCTACAAATAACGTACATAAATAATTATAAGATTACTGATATAGACATATAAAATCATAATTATGAATAAGAGAGAACTGTTGAATGAAATCGATGAATCAAGATTATTCATATCTCCAGTCTATTAAAATATTTATATATTCTAGAATATGATAGTTTGAAGTTATACATAAGATAAGGAGAAATGAGTCACAACAAAGTGTACCATTATATATATTATATTAATGACCAATATTCAAACAAACATATATTATTGTGTGCAGCCTGCAGTTACACATAACATATTAAATTTTAAGTAAATGAACAAACCATGAACAAAAGACGTTAATAAAATTATTGATAGAATAATAGAAACTTAGAAAGAGTAATTTGATCACCGCTTTTTAAATCGCTTTTTAAATCTCTTTAAAAGTAATTATTAAAATATGAAAAAATAAGAAACGACCAATGTGAATAAACGAACGAATTACCACTTTCGATTCATAACAGTGACCAAGGCGAATATCAATGATATTCGAGACATAAGACTCTAATTTAGATAACTCCTATTTTTTCGTAAACCAGTTCCTAATTAATAATTCAACAACTTTAAAAATGTTAACAGTCTTCAAACGATATTGAAATTATTGAATACGGAATCAGGATATCATGGATAAAAATTCGGATTTATTACATGCAACAAGAATATTTCATTTTCAATGAAGCGATAAGAATTGTGTCACAATAAAAATCATTATAAGACCCGCATATTTTTCTCAGATTTTCCTTTCATTAATGTATGTAGATATCAGCAAAAGTAATCTTAAAAATCTAAATTCACATAAAACAAAACATTATATTGAATTAATTAATTTCTCTTCCACATGATATTTAAATACTTCACACATGTTTTAATTTTACAAAAATGCTACCATGTTCCTTCCACAATTGCGTGTTTATCCATAAGATATATAAATAATACTAAATCTTCATTTTACAATTATCCACAATCTCCGCTATTAGAATTCCGCGATTCATGGCTAAGAGATGCTTCTCATAATGCTCTATCTACTAGTTCCTTTTGAAACTCCTTTTGCAGAAACGCTTTCTTAGGCTTTCGTCAAATTTTCTTTCCATAAATTTTCTCAACGTTTCGCAAACCACTATATATTCTTGTTGCAAAACATTCATGAAGAGTGTAAACGACAGTGCGAATATATTGCAGAATATAAGAATATATAGTGATTTGCGAGACGTTGAGAAAATTCCGAATATTGACGCAAAAATGATTGATGATTTACTACGATCGACGCGGCGGATACAGACCCGAGCGAGTTGCAAATATGACCGGCTTCTCGAATCACGTTTAACGCGCGTCTAACGTCGACGAGGCCTTTATAACCACAATACTCTGCGAACCACAATAGTCTGTGTCACACCAAGTGTGCAAATCACGCGGCTGATAGACGCGACGTGAGGCAATCCACTTTCTGGGGCGCTATTGCCCACATCCCTCGTGCGTTAATCGTGGTTAATTCAGCTTATCGGCTTCCTAGATGCTAGTCTTACGAGACAAGCTCGATAGACCGGTAAATGTAGCGAGAATTGGGCACGTATTGCAACGATCTTATTACCCGGACTGTATCCCGAATTTATACACGTTTCGAGTAAAACCAGGAAATGATTCCGAAAAAATGCATCGTTTATTGTACATGCCATGAAGAAGCTGAAACAGAAATGTTAAATGACAAACGAAAAATTAACAAAAATTTACAAAAGGAATAAGATATTGGGAGGGCCTAGGTGGAGCTATTACAGAATGGAGATTAATAAAGGAACGTGTGAAACATAAATTAAAAATGGATCTTTGAAAGCGACTAAATGCGCGACCGCTAAGATTTATTATTTCTTTATTCCAGCGTTATTTATTTTTCCTTTCTCCCAATGCAAAGACTCTACTCCTGATATTTTCTTTGACAACCTTTCCCTTTGATTTTTCTTCTACAAAAAATTCCACGCATCACGTACTTCAATATTTCTTTAAAATTTTCTTAATGCTTCGAGGATTATCTTACGTCTCGGTTCCTGCATCTCCATGGCATATGCAAAAGACAATGCGGATTGTGCGAAGTAGCGATTTGCTATGTTTGATGCGACGGATGCCGACAGTTAGATCGTTGCAAATACGACCGGCTTCTCGAATCACGTTTAACGCGCGTCTAACGTCGACGAGGCCTTTATAACCACAATACTCTGCGAACCACAATAGTCTGTGTCACACCAAGTGTGCAAATCACGCGGCTGATAGACGCGACGTGAGGCAATCCACTTTCTGGGGCGCTATTGCCCACATCCCTCGTGCGTTAATCGTGGTTAATTCAGCTTATCGGCTTCCTAGATGCTAGTCTTACGAGACGAGCTCGACAGACCGGTAAATGTAGCGAGAATTGGGCACGTATTGCAACGATCTTATTACCCGGACTGTATCCCGAATTTATACACGTTTCGAGTAAAACCAGGAAATGATTCCGAAAAAATGCATCGTTTATTGTACATGCCATGAAGAAGCTGAAACAGAAATGTTAAATGACAAACGAAAAATTAACAAAAATTTTCAAAAGGAATAAGATATTGGGAGGGCCTAGGTGGAGCTATTACAGAATGGAGATTAATAAAGGAACGTGTGAAACATAAATTAAAAATGGATCTTTGAAAGCGACTAAATGCGCGACCGCTAAGATTTATTATTTCTTTATTCCAGCGTTATTTATTTTTCCTTTCTCCCAATGCGTCAAGACTCTACTCCTGATATTTTCTTTGACAACCTTTCCCTTTGATTTTTCTTCTACAAAAAATTCCACGCATCACGTACTTCAATATTTCTTTAAAAATTTCTTAATGCTTCGAGGATTATCTTACGTCTCGGTTGCTGCATCTCCATGGCATATGCAAAAGACAATGCGGATTGTGCGAAGTAGTGATTTGCTATGTTTGATGCGACGGATGCCGACAGTTAGATCGTTGCAAATACGACCGGCTTCTCGAATCACGTTTAACGCGCGTCTAACGTCGACGAGGCCTTTATAACCACAATACTCTGCGAACCACAATAGTCTGTGTCACACCAAGTGTGCAAATCACGCGGCTGATGACGCGACGTGAGGCAATCCACTTTCTGGGGCGCTATTGCCCACATCCCTCGTGCGTTAATCGTGGTTAATTCAGCTTATCGGCTTCCTAGATGCTAGTCTTACGAAACAAGCTCGACAGACCGGTAAATGTAACGAGAATTGGGCACGTATTGCAACGATCTTATTACCCGGACTGTATCCCGAATTTATACACGTTTCGAGTAAAACCAGGAAATTATTCCGAAAAAATGTTTATGTACATGCCATGAAGAAGCTGAAACAGAAATATTAAATGAAAAATTAATTAAAATTTACGAAAGAAATAAGATATTGAGAGAGTTGAGGCGGAGGAGCTATTGTAGAAGAGAGGTAAATAAAGGAACGTGATGGGAAAAGAGAAGTGAATAATTCTTGAAAAATTATGTGGATTGGCGTTTTACAATATATGTAATAGAATTGCTTTTTGTAATTTTTATATTTAATTTCGGTTAATTTGTATTATTGTTTTCACTTTCATTTTAATGCATATTAAATATGACATTAAGATATTGATTTTAAACTAAATGTAATAAATTTAATAAATTTTTTAGTAATTAATATATACCTAACTATTTTTTTATATTTTCATCTTCATGTGACGCCTTGCTATATTCAAACGCTGTTGTGACTTTGCAATCGAAGTATTTCTATATAATATTTAACATAATATAACAGTTTTTTACACTTATATAAAAAATCTCGCTGTACCTCGACACCGATCACTTTATCCACGGACACGTTATAACTTATTGTTAAAATAAGTTTCTATTTTCTATCTAATTTTTGAAAAATGTGTTTATACTCAATATAATTATGACGTAATCGTTATTTCTAACACAGTTATTGTTTTATTAAAAAAATTTATTTATGTAATTCATCTATGTAATTCATAATTTAGCGGTTTATATTAGTTTTATATTAGTTTTATAATAATCTTAAATTATGCCTGGAACTCTTGTGTTTGCACAATATTTACATGAAATAGAAATGATTGCAAAGATATAACGAAAATGGAATGGCAAGAAAATTGAATCATCATAGACCCAGTACATTATGATTGTATTTATAGCATCATCTAGATAATTCTATTTGTTTTAAGATATTTCATAGATAAATGTGTGGAAACCTTTGTACTTATTGCGCTAATAATAGTTTCATGGTATTGATACTCCATCATTTACTTTAAATTATACACAATTATTCTCTTATCGTTTTAACATACTAAAAATGGTCCGGTTTCGAAAATATAATTTATTGTTTATATATGTATATTTAAGTATAATTATTGCGCGAAAAAACTCCGCATTGTGACTTATAAGCTCCTTATCAATTGCGTTTATATTATTCTTAAGTTACTTATATGTGGTTGTAATATGTATTATATGAATATCTTTTTTATAGACAAATTTTAATAGAAATGTTAATATAATTTGAAAAGTTCTTGTGTTCGCGACGTAACTTATGGAATTTTATGTCAGTTATTTTGCTTTTTTTTTACTTGTTGTAAATTTTATCATTCAATCAAATGAATAAGTTTCAAACTATTATGTTAAAATTGATGCTGTATGATGTTCAAGAATTAATTATTTATAGTCAATTATATATAGTATTGCATTTTATATGCATATATTGTATATATTTGTATATATGTAAAATAAGATTAGTTAATCGTTATATAATATTATTGTATTTTTGTTGTAAAGAAGGACAATTTTTTTGTACGCATTTAAAAGATATTTTTAAATGCGTACAAATGTAAAAATTTAAATGTACATATTTTTTCTTTGCACCAATTTATATCATATTTAATCTTGGAATGAGATTGGAATGATTAAGGAAAATAAACGCGTAACTTGTTTAATTAGGTTTTGCTGTATCAAAATATAATTCTTTATTTTTAAGTCATATGTATTAAATATATATATTGTATATAAATATCCTATACTACAATTTTTTTAAACGAAATTTGTGGAATGTTTATATTTTAAAATTCATAATATTTTGTTTATATGAAAATTTATTTTTTGTTATTTCATTATTTATTTTATCAATTTTAATTTAAAAATTATTTCAATTATTTTAATAATTTTTTTATTTATCAAACTTATTTTTATTAAAATACAACTTTGTATATAAATTTTTTTTTTATTTATATTGCCAGTAAAGAAAGGAATTTTTGTTGGATATTCTTTTGAATTAAAAAATTTAATCGTGTCTAATAAATCACATAATAATTCAATAAAATTAATTCATGTTCTCTCTCTC
>NW_017259591.1:135953-142805 GCF_001594045.1 Atta colombica
ATATAAAATATGTTAATTTTTTATATAATTTTATATTATTATATATGAAATTTTTTCAGGAATATAAACATAATAGCCTCAAGCATACCAAGACGTTAATCAACTTGACAAATAACAATATATATAAATCCAAGATTAAATATGTACCATAATTGTTTATAGCTAATCCATTTTATAGTAACGAATTTATAAAACATTATATTTATTTCTAATATGATAGATCTGCTACATTTTTCACAGATTCGTTACCTGATAAAATCTTTGTCACCGACTGATACGCAGCAGTGGAGTTATCAGCTACATGGTTAGTTCTGTAATATACAAACATAAGATCCAAATTAAAATAACGTTCAAAATAATTAATAATTCAAAAAATAATTTTTATGCACATTGAATTTTTCAACTATATATCCATTAAAAAATAATTATACAAAATTGTCTCCAGAATAAATTTCCCTAACATTTTAGATTAATTTTTTTCTTCAATTATTATTTTTAATCATCGAAATAAAACAATCTAATGGAAGAAATGATTAATTTTTTATGTATAAGTAAGTAATAAGCTTGCTTACCACAAAGTTGCTCCATCAAAAATCCATTGTTTTTCCTAAGCCTCCTCCTCCTCCTCCTCAAAGAATTGTCAAGCTTTCTTGTCTCTCTTTTCTTCCCATTGCTTACTTTGTGACATGTAGACAGTACCTAGTTAGTATCTAGTAGAAACAAATCATTTGTTAAAATTAAGTGCAGTTGCAATAATTACTAAAGATGCGTCTGTTTTGTATTTACAATACTTGCAAACATCATTTGTCCTGTTTAATATTTAATAAACAACGAGGATGAACTGATACTTACAACGTATGAGCGTAAAAGCGAAACGCACTCTAAATATTATGCGACCATGTCATATTTTGTTCGTATTATCGGTATTAATTATACGTGATACCTAATTCATAATTGACAGCAAAAAAAAAGAACGCAGAAAAAATTTGTCATGTTTGATATTTGCAATATTTTACAAATAAAATTTGAATATTGGAATGTACCTAAAATAGCGAAAAATTTCTGGACAGCTGACTTTACGCATCAAAGACGAAATGCTATTCGACCGCACGAATATTGTTAAATACGTGTTCGAATGAATTATCGATATAAAATTAATATAAATTTGCTTACCAAATTTAATAAGTCACGCGACGTCACTAATTTGAAGCCGACCATCTCGTATTCACCGCATTCTGCAAATAAACATAAATGCAATTATTGTGTCAAAGTGATTTCTCTCGCATGATCAATTTCATATGCCAAGAACAAGAAGGAGCCGCAAGAGCGGCGGTGTGCGTCCTTCTCTTATAACTTATAACTAAATGAATAATGAATCTGTAATAATTAATCTGTAAAATAATTGTGCGAACACCAAGTGTTGCAATAAAGTGTTGCAACAAATACAGGTTTAATATAAGTTTCAATTATCATTTGATCGATGCCAATCTCGTCTCTTAATTATATTTGCACTTCATTTATAGATTGAGATGTGTAAATGAATCGTAGTTGTAATTAGACGAGATAACTTTGTTTTTGCGTTAACTGCGCGTACCAAACTCGAATGACGCGGCGTAGTGCACTTCTCACTCTTGGCGTCACATTGAATTTTCCGATATATCTGATGCTCGAGATATAGAAATAACAATCATAAAGGGCAATCGTATATTACAATATAGAAATAACAATTATAAAGGGCATCGTATATTACAATATACGCTCGTCTTTTATTATTTCTGTATTGCAGATTGATATTCGAAAATCTCATTGTCAATTATATACTTTCGGCAATTTTGCGAAATACGCTTTCGAGCAGATTATTAATATGCGATTACTGAATCTATACTCGGTAATTAAATATCGCGTATAAAAATATACATTCAAGTTATACATTCAGGTATTATATAGGTTTTAATTACCATATTCGATCGCGCGTTTTCATTCGTCTGAGAGCCAGTTCGTTCCGCTGTGTCCTATCCGCCGCATTTTGCGAATGAAATGTGAATGCAATCGAAATGGGGAAGCGACATCGTTTTCCGTATGCGGTCAACTTCACGCGTAAAAAGCGACGCGAGACGCGACATGACGTCACGTCTTGATTTTCGATCGAACGAGTATACGAGAAATATACTTTCGACCAAATAATTAGTATACTATATTAGAATCTGCAATGCGTGATATTTACTATTACGGGAAGTAAAGGCAAAGTTAATTATTGATTACCTTAATAAAGAAATCCAACGATGAACGATCCTTGCTATTTCTCGTTTTATAATCAGCAGAGATTAGAATATGAAGAAAAACTCACAATTCGAATCGATTCGGAGACAGGGCTGCGAACTTTTTCAACGTTAAAATGATAGGACATACCCTGTCTCCTGCTCGAGTCGCAAAAGCGTGAAATTGAGAATTACACGGTATTTATATGAGCCAAACGGCGAACCCCACCACTCGCATGCCAGCCAATGAGCGCGATGCCTTACTGCGGATTGGATCGCGTTAGCTTCCGAATGTAATATATAAACGCTACGCGCAAAAATCTTCAGTCTTTTTCAGAATTTAGGGCAGTGCGTTTTATAAGAATAGAAAAACCTATGCGCATTCGGCAAGCGCTTTTATGATGTAACGTATATTAACACAGTTCTGCATTACATATACTGTAGAATTTCAAACATAAAATTCTTTTATGTTTGAAATATGTTAAATACGAACTAGAAATTATATTTTTTCCAAAAATTAAAAACCAATTAGAGTAAATAAATGAAGGCTATTGAAAAAATTATATGAAAGAAAAATCGAACTTATAAAATAATAAGCAATTATAAATTGTGAATCATTTAAACATCGCGCAATAGAAATACACTTATTACTTAAAGTTCTATAATAAAATCAAATTTTAAATCAAAATATTAATATAGCAATACTACTCCACTGAATTTTATTTTATTGTTAGGTATTAAATATATTATGATAATAATCATTACGCTCACTTGTGTATGAAATGACATTAGATTTTTTGTATATGCGGCATTGGAAAATAAACTTAACGAAATTATATCGACGGCAGAAAGAAACCTGAGAGAGAACATATTGTTGTATAGTTAATGTCCACTTCTTTAGAGGCGGTAGTGCGCGGCAGCATTTTGCAGTTACAGATTTTAAACCGTCATGTCCTCTCTCAGGTTTTTCTCTAGTGAAGCATCATTCCATTTATTTTTAAGGTTATGTGAGATTACAGCTCTGTTCCATGTGACATTTGATGAATTTGGATTTATAACAGAATCGAGATTTTAAAAGTAAGATTATACATAATTTTTAAAAATATTCACAGCATATAATGTTAGTATTGATTAATTTTAAAAAAATTAAAAAAATATTTATAATATTATTATATTTATATTAAGATACATAATATTTATATAGATTTAATAAAATATGTTAAATTGGTACAATATATATATTATTTATGTTTGTCGTGATTGTGGCACAGAAAGAATTATGACTGCTCTCTGTGCCTAGAGCTGGGCATGTATTTGAAATACTTTTATTTGAAAAACAGTATTTGTAAGACAATTATGTTTTGTTTTTCAGCAGAGCACATATATATTTTGTATTTCATGGGAGTACATAATAGTATTTTGTATTTTAAAACTTTCAATTGTTTGATTTTAAATACAAAATATACATATAAGACTTTTATGTGCTCTGCCGATAAAAAAAATAATACAAATACAAAATACACTTGTATTGTAAAATAAGTAAAATGAAAGTATTTAAAATATATACCCAATTCTAAATCTACTCCAAAGATCTGAGTTCATATCGATTCAGAACATACATCTGATATATAAATATATCAGATTTTATTTGATGATTATTTCGCGCATGGAGAGTGATAAATCATAAAGAGTATCTGATTTTTATCTCTTTACAAAATTTAAGAGATGAAATTTGAATATTATAATGGTACTGTTGTTTAATACAAAAACTATTTATCATTCCATCTATCTTTGTCATATATATATCTTCTAATAAACTGTTTGAAACTTGTATTAAAAAATTAGGTCCTTTACAGATAAATATGAAAGAGCTCACTGTATCTCTGACAAGAAACGACAAACTTGAGAGAGATATTATATATAATATAGCATTTTATTCATTATATTAATAAAATTGTGTTTTGCAGTCTACAGCAAGATGAAGGACGATGATCTTATTGGATTTGCTGATCCGAATACAGTCAGTGATAATGATGAAGATAATGAAATCGCTAGTATTAAAAAGAAGATTTCCAAGAAATCTGGAGGGTTTCAATCCATGGCTCTTAGTTTTGCAGTACTGAAAGGGATCCTCAAACGTGGATACAAAATACCCACACCTATACAGAGAAAGGTTATTAAAAAAATATGTATATTAATAAGCAAATGTAGTTTACATTTTGAGATTACAACTTTTTTAAATCTTGATTAACATTAAAATTTATTCTTGGTAGACTATACCATTGGCTCTCGAGGGAAGAGATGTAGTAGCAATGGCTAGGACAGGTAGTGGAAAGACTGCTTGCTTTTTAATTCCTCTGTTCGAAAAACTCAAGGCGAGGCAAGCAAAAACGGGTGCACGTGCATTGATACTTTCGCCTACACGTGAACTGGCACTGCAGACATTAAAGTTTATAAAGGAGTTAGGTAAATTTACAGGATTAAAATCAGCAGTGATACTGGGAGGTGACAGTATGGATAATCAGTTTAGTGCAATTCATGGAAATCCTGACATCATTGTAGCTACTCCAGGTAGATTTCTGCATATATGTGTGGAGATGGATCTACAGTTGAAAAATATTGAATACATTGTTTTTGACGAGGCTGATAGGTAATATAATAATTTCTTCTTTCTCATGTTGTAATTTTTAATATTTGCATTTGTATAAAGTGATAATTGTATTGCAGATTATTTGAAATGGGTTTCGGGGAACAGATAGAAGAAATTGTAAATAGATTACCAGAATCACGCCAGACACTATTGTTTTCTGCTACTTTGCCTAAGATTCTAGTAGATTTTGCAAAAGCTGGTCTAAATGATCCAGTTTTACTTCGTTTGGATGTTGAGAGTAAGCTGCCTGAAGGATTGACATTATCTTTTATTACATGTCGCCCTGAAGAGAAATTAGCTGTACTTCTAAGCTTACTAAAAAGAATTATTAAGCCTGAGTCGCAAACAATTATATTTGCGGAAACTATGCATCATGTAGAATATATTCATCAAGTAATCATTACCATACATACTCGCCTTTTAAATATATAAATTATCTACATATATAAATATATATTTATATATATTTATCTATATATAAATACAATATATATAAAAAATCTATATATATAAATACTTTGGCAATTGAATAATAGCTTATAAAATTTTTATAGATATTAGATAAAACAGGTATATCTAACACTTTCATTTATTCAAATCTGGATCCTTCTGCGCGTAAAATAAACGCAGCTAAATTTCAAATCGGTAAAGTGAGAGTTCTTATAGTAACAGATGTTGCCGCTAGAGGAATAGATATACCACATCTCGATTGTGTAATTAATTTTAATTTTCCTGCAAAATCTAAACTCTTCGTACACAGAGTAGGTATGTTCTTTCGTAACTATTTCTTAATTATTTCTTAATTATTATTAAAATACGAAGGCATTTTTGAGTAATTATAAACATTTACTCTGCAGGGCGATGTGCTCGAGCTGGACGTGTTGGAATGGCATATAATATTGTGAGCTCGGATGAATATCCTTATCTCTTAGATTTGCATCTCTTTCTTGGTCGACCTTTAACAATAGTGCCAACTACAGAAACCGATGAAAGTATGGAATATGCTGTAGGAAAATTGCCACAAGCCATGGTAGAAGAAGAATTAGCTGAATTAATAAATTGGCACAATACTTCTACTGATCTGGTAGCATATTAAGCATATTTACGTTGATAATAAATAAATTAGTATAATTTCAATCTTTTTTGTTGCATTTAATGAATGTGTATCTTCAGATAAATATGCGAAAAGTATGCAACAATGCCTATCAGCAATACGTTAGATCGCGACCAAATGCTTCGGCAGAAAGTGTCAAAAGAATTAAGGAGCTTCGCATAAATGAAGCCGGAATTTTACCCCAGTATACTGATGCTTCTCACATTGATATAGCGGATATAATATCCAGGATGAAAAAGTATAGACCGCAGGGAGTGAGTATATAACGTCTTATATACATAATAAAATATTATGCTTCAATTTTAATATCTAAATTTTTTAACAGACGATATTTGAAATTGGTACAAAGACAAATTCAACTGATTATCAAGTAATGAAAACGAAACGAATGTTTCACAAGGAAAATATTCTTAATTTCCGTAAAAAGATGGAAGAACATAAAATCGATAAAATCAATATGGCATCAGGTAAATGTTATGATAGCAGTATATACTTGAATACTGTATATATAACAATATTAACCACACATATATGACAATATTAATCTTTTCAATTTTTGTAGAATTATCTCAAAAGATCAATTTACCATCCAGCAACACGGAAGAAATTAATGCTGCATTCAAGACGGTGGTAGTGCCAAAGAAAAGAACTAGTGACGATTTATACAAACTTTCAAAGAAGAAAAAACGTTTAACAAAACGGGATGAAGAATATTACATACCTTATTCTGCATCAGATAAACATACAGAGGATGGGTAAGAATCGCGAAAAAAATATATTTCAATTTTCATAACTTTTTTATTACAAAAAAATTAAAATTATTATATATA
>NW_017259591.1:142905-169336 GCF_001594045.1 Atta colombica
TTACGTTTATTTGGCTTACAGTTTAGCAGTTAACACGTTTGCCACTGAAACCGATAAGGCGCAAATGGATTTAACAGCAGATAATGAAGATAGTCAACATCTTCAAACGCAATTGAAAAAGTGGGATAGGAAAAGGAAGAAGATGGTCACCGTCGAGAGGGTATATACATTAACTTATACATCGTCTCTATTTATAAAACATGAATATACATATGTTCTACATTGTATCAACAGGACCCGAAGGCGAAAAAAATACGCACTGAATCGGGAGTATGGATACCTGCTACATATAAAACAAATCGTTATAATGTGTGGAAGGAGAAGAGTAAAATCGATGAAAACGATAGCGCAGATGATAGCGAGGAAGAACCTTTACAATCGAAAAATTGTGAGTTAACATGATCGCATTAATTGTAAAAATATATTAAATTTAAATCTAATTAATCTAAACAACATACATATATTTAATTGATAAATCTCAAAATATTTCTTTTATTATAAATTTTTCTTTCCGTACATTCAATTTGTTCTAAATATCGCTCATTAAAATAATTGACATACTTTATTTACTTGTTTCAGTACGAACTACTGCAAATACGCATTGGGCGCGGCACAATCAGAAGCTTAAAGACAAGATTAAAATAAAGAACGAGCTGAAGCGACCCGAACAAGTCTTGAAAGCACGCAAACTTCTGGAGAAAAAACGCCAAAAAAATGGCAGAAAAAGAAATAAAGGTCAAAAGAATCGGAAACATTAAGACATTTTCAATGTTCAAAGTATATTATAATACAGTCTATTTTATGCATTGGTTTCTCTCGGTTAATTACCACTTCTCTTGCGCTATTCCCATTACTCATATTTACTATGTAATCAACACAACACTCTAGAATGGAGAAACGAGTGAAAGCCAGAAGATATTACACATAGTAGAAATAGCAATTATAATTAGAAGTATACTTTATATCAAAGTTATATAATTTTAAACAATGATCTATCTTTACAGTTAAAAATATATAATTGCAATATATAATTTGATAATTTGATGATTTGAGGTATAATAGTTTTTAGAACGCGCGTGATAAATTTTAATATATATAATAAAGCATGACATAATACCTATTATGTATGACACAAATACGACGCATCAGCTAAAAATAATCACAAACGGTTCGATAATATCTCTCGAGAGCACAGTGACCTTATAAGCAGGTGTTGTGCGATTTAGGACGTTTGGCCTTGTATCATCATCGTCATAACAACATAGCGATTGGATTGCACAATTGTGGGGCCTCCCGTAAAGCAACGTATTACGAAGACTTTGCTAGACGTTTTTTTGCCTTCACGCGAAGCCTTAAGAAATTTCCGCATCATCGAGGGAATCCACCCGCAACTTCCCACTCTATGAGGAAAGGAAAAAAAACCTGGATTGATGTGATCGTAAATTTTGTTGAGAGTTAAATTAACCGTCGGAGAAAATTTACCTCTGAGTTTTACGAGAATCACGGGACGGCCATATGACGAGGCAGAAGATCTGCATGAGAGCGTTGGCTGCTTTCCACTTGAAAGTATCTTAGAAAAATTTTCAGTGTGTTAAATATGACATATCAAATTGTAAAAATATTCGTATCGCGTAAAATGTAGAATGGAGTAACAATGCACAGCAATGTAGTTATATTGTCATTGTACCAGTAATATATTAATAATAATAAGTTGTCGCGACATTATATCTTCCTGATTATCTGAAATGTTGTTTTATTACGTCAATTTTTCTATCGCATTCGTCAATGTTTTTTTCGATAATTAAAGATATCGATAAACACAGAATACTTCCAGTATAAAGAGGCATGGCTATCTCTTCGTGGAGATTATATATAGTAAAAAAAAAAAAGAAAAAGTATAGTAATTAAAATATCGATCTCTGATGGCTAGTCTCATTGACTATTATTAACAATTTATTAGCGCGTATGGTTGATCGGCTTTCGTATCTGTGTCACAGGCAAGCTCTTCTCCCTTTATGCCTCGTTTGTGATCTAGAAAACAACATGATAAGTATACGACGCGCATCGTAATTAGTTGGATTGCAAGCTGGAGCGTAACCAGATCTGAAGGAGACTTGAGTTGCTTCGATTTCAAATTCTCTTGAGAGAGAATCCAACAGCGATCTTTTTTTCTTTCTCGATGGTGGATAATATGTACATATATTTGTGCTCATACATATTTCGGCTGCGTTCTCATTCCGAGCACCTATCATGGAACAAGTCGGAATAGATTCCGATCGGAATTATTCAATTATTCTCTCGATTTCTATTGTGTTTTCTAAGGAAAACGGAATAATTTCGATCGAAATTCATTACGACATGTTCCATAATAGATACTCAGGTCGGAATTCATAATCGCAAATAATTTTTAATTTTTGATTGAGAACATAATCAATTATAGATTCATAATATTTTGGTTTTCACAGACTTCTTTTACAAATCTCTGTGTTTGAAAAATTTGTTATTATTAAACATGATTCATTCTCTAATCTTAATTAATAACTTAAATAATTATATATTAGTTTATAAAATCAAATAAGATTTTGATAATTAATGTCCGATTTTTTAACATTTCGTTTAACATTAAATATAATAATTATTTTTAAAATATCTATCCTACTTAATAATTTATTATGGATAATGATGTACGTAATAAATGATTGAAGATATATATATAAAAAAAGGTGCTATTAAATGCTCGTAAAATGCTCCACGTACTATATACAGAGCTTATCGAAATAAATAATGATTATTAAAATCTACAATTTTATCAATCTGAAATTATCGAAATAACAAATATTTCCTAAATCGTTTCACGAATTAAAGAATATTTGAGGATTATTATCCTTATAAAAATTGACGGAGTATTAAAGATTTATGAAACTATGATTATTCATCAAATAATAATCGACTATGAATACAGGCCTTTAAAATCATTTTTCATCCTTATATTGTCAAATATTAAACAAAAACAAATGATGTTCGATTATAAAAGTAAACCGCAGTCTACTTTTCACCGCCTAAATACCGTAAGTTGTTACTTTATCAGAGAAAAGAACATTAGAGAAGAAGAACGCAGCTCGGATGTGCTCGCGTCTTTTCATTTAATAGCCAGTAATCATAATATACCAAGAACGTTTCTCTCTTTTCTCTCGCTCCATCTTCCCTTAATCATTCTCTCGTCTTGTTTTTTCCTCTTTTTCTTCCTCTCTCTTCTCACCCGCGATGTAACAATCCCACAGTTTTTAGACGTGTCTAGCTCTATTTGTCCATTCGTCTCATTCGAGCGCGGCATTCGAAGCTCGACCTTCCCCTACTCGAAGGCTTTTTAGCTCGTAGAGAATGAGGGGAACATCTGTCGCAACAACGCGACCAGCAGCCGACCCTCCGGTCCAAAATAGCGATTATTATGATAGAGAGCATCTGTAGCGTGCGCGGAGACGTGGAGAGGGCAGAGAGACGCGGGTGACTCCCTTGGTGAAGTGTCAGGAGGAAGAGAAGAGAAAAAAGAGAATATCGTACATCGCGCGGCGGATTCAATTCGTTGGCTGAAAAGAGCCGTGTATATTTTTGGACGTGCGTGTCGCGACGTATTTTCGAGTTTTTTCGATCTTTTTCTGCGTGCGTGTATAACGTAGAACACGCAGATCATCGATCATGTACCACGATTACGCTTCGTTCGAAATCTTCATGAAAATTGGTATAAATCTTTAACTGTTTCTTTGTTCTCTCTCTCTCTCTCTCTCTCTCTCTCTCTCTCTCTCTCTCTTCTTTCTTTTTCTCGTTTTCTATTTCTATATTATCTTAGGAAAGAATCACAGAGAAAATAATTTATTACGACTCTGCCTCTACCTCAATTATATCTGCTCGGTGCATCATTTGCAAATTACGGGTATTATCGACAGATTGCGAGATTTTATCACGCGGGAATACTCAGGATTTATGTAACATAAAGATTTTTTTGAACGTTATGAACGAAGAGAAATGAAAAAACATTTACAAATGTATACGAAATATGTAGATATATGTAGATATATGTAGATATATAGATAAATTAACGTATAATATGTATACAAAATGTAATAGCTATTTTTTTCTACAAATATCCATAGTGACTTTCTCTTCTCCATAATGAATAACCGTCAAGCACGGATGTATATATATATTTCAATCAATAATTAGATTCGGAAAAAAAAAAAAGTCTAAGATTCTTCAACAATATATATTCTATTCTCAAGGTTGGGTAGTAACTAGTTGAAACATTAAAAGTTAAAAAGTGAATAACTTTTAACTTAATTATAGTTAATTTTAAATGCATTAATTTTTAACTTACTTTAGTTATTTTTAAACTTTAATTGATTTTTAAATTAAAAATTTTTCTATCTTTCTTAATGCTAATATTCTTTTTCTATAAGGTCTTAAACATTAGAGAATTAATTTAGAAAAGGTTCAATGATTTTATGATGAGAGACTATAATAAGAATCATATCATACGATAATCAGTTTTTATTGATTCGCTAGATTTTGTCAATTCCCGTTTATATTTGAATCACACTAATTTTAAGTATCACAAACGTTATATTTCAGCAACATAAATATGAAATGAGAATAGAATATTTAGAATGAAGAATTGTTGTAGAACAAAGTGCATCCACTCATTTTCTAAATTTTTACATATATTTTTTGTAACAAATATCTAATCGATGTAGTCGTAAACATGCATGAACAGTCGTTTCGGAAATTAAAGAAAGGTTAGATAAAAGTTAAAAAAAGAGAAATAATGCAAACATATATACTTTCTCTCTCGCAAGATTTTGACAAAAACACTTTATGGTATGATTTTTAATATATATAAATAACTTACATGTAGATATAAAATTAAATTTGCCTAATAATCTATATTTCTAAGAAATTATTTAAAGTAATCCCATTTAATAAGAAAAATAAGATCATTTTGATCTCAAAAATAATTTTTTTCAAAATTAATTTTTTTTTTAAACTTAATTTAATCTTAACTTTTTTTTTATTAAGTTAATTCTTTATTCCTTCAACTTTCAACTTAATTTTATTAATTTTATAAGCCATTAACTTTAACTTAATTTAGTCTAAAAAAACATTAACTTACCCTATTTTAAATCTATTCTTCGATTTCATCTTTTATTCTTTCTGTTATTGTTATTATTATATTTACGTTTAATGACTAAGAGAATCTAAGATTTCATTGAGGCAATCAACATCGTGACGAATAAGATCGAACTATGATAACAAGTCTTAAGTTCCATCGACCGTAACTTCGATCCATTCCAATCCTCTCATGTTCGTTCGATTGGACGTATGAAGATGACAGTGGAAAAATAAACGTATTGCTTAACGACGGTCACGTTATCACGTGTTAATATATTACGTACGTTGTCGAAGACTCACGTGTCACGGGCCACCCGTTATCCGCTCTCTCCCGACATCGGTATGCGCGACATTAATTCATGCCTGCGCGAATGCATACACACGGACGTGTTCTTATTCTTACGGCATGCTCAGTCGATGACGACGTTGTCGACGACGTCGTCGACGAAAACAATCGTCGGAGAAACGAGAGAGAAGGATATAGTGGTGTGACGAAGCAAGTGCATCTATTCTTCCACTGCAGGTCTTGCAAGGAGGATTAGGATTTTAGAATTGTACTTTCTAAATTCTTTGGAGTGGGACTCTCACTCTATAAAAAGTGAAAATTGTGTCAATCTTTGAAAAGAAGTAGTTCAATTTTAATCTTATTTTATCACAGAGTGATGGGATTCATATTAAAAATTTTAGAGAATATACTGCTAAATTTTAGAGAATATATTTAAGTACTATGTATTCTTCAATGGAACCTTAAATTCAGCTAATCTCGTTGAACTCAAAAATAATGAAGAGATTATAAGACGATAACAATGAAACTCATATAGCATACAGAAAAATGTAAGGCAGTAAGACATAAGCAATAAAGAAATCAGCTACATTGCACACACATACAAAATCGCAATAAAAACCATAAAGCAAAATATAAATAGTAAATTCAAAATATTGATTTACTTATTGCTTAAATCTTTTGTGTACTATAAGCCTTAAGGAGAATAAAATTAAAGATCCGAGTATTTGATATCGAGAAATTTGATATCGTTCGATTTTTACATTTTGTTATATTAAATCCTTTTGGAAAATATTTTTTCATACGTAATTTTTAATCTGATGAAATGCAGGCTTTTCGACAAGTTCCTTTCTTTTTTCAGAATACTAGACATCGTAGAATATGATTATAAAATCGACATTTTCAAATTTGTTTGATAAATCATAAGATACAAAGGTTTAGTAGAAAATTTCAAGGACTGGTGATTTACTTAAAACATTTTTCTATGCGGAATTATATCAGGATTTCTTGCTAAATCTCGTTTTCCTATTTCTACATGAAATAATTAAATATTATTTAATAGTAATTTATAGTATTGTCTCGTTGGTATTGTCTGCGAAATTTTGTTTTCTCTCTACTTTCCCTTAAAGTCTCTTGTCTTTCCTTTTTTTTTTTTGGAGGAGCTCTCCTCCTTTCTCTTTTATCTTTGCATTTTCTCTCTGCTATAAGGCCACTCGCTCTCATTATTTCGCTCAAGGTCTCGCGGTTCGTTATTACGCCTCTGGGAGGTAATGTCCTCCGCAATTCACGAGCAGCTTCACTAACGAGAACAGATTTCAATGAATTCAATCTAATTCCCAAGAGAGGGAGAAGGAAAGACGGAGGGAGAACGCCAGTCGCTGATTTCGTTCTATTTTAACATGTGTTACGCTTTTTGTATCCTTCCGCTTGAGTCAGAATAATGACGTATCGCGATAATAATAGACCCTTTGTACTCAGGAATGTGCCTAAAGTCCCTGAACACATCGCAAATCGATCGAGGAGCTTCGTTAACGCACGTCGTTTTCTGACATATTTTTCGAACGCATCCAAGGATTTCCTATTTCGAGTTTTATCTACCTAATTGAAAAACAATTGCCAATTTTAAAAAAATAAATTTGAATTACTTTTTACATACATTGTTATTGAAGCTTAAGCCTAAAAGATAAAGTACTAAAATTGTGGAAAATTTCTGAGTAACACAAACAATGCATCTCAATTTCTTTAATCTTTCACAGGATAACGATAAAGTGAACTTCAATAGACATTTTTGGGACAAAAGAGATATATTATTCAAAGGCGGAACAAAAGGCGGCTACTTGGCGGACTATCTGTGGGTCCGTCTGAATGATGTTGCTCGAAATCTCTCTGTAGGAGCCGTCTGTGTCCAAAAGACAAACAAAAATTGTGTAAGTCAAAGACTTGCCGCATAAGACAGTTCACAGACCGCTCTTATGCCGATCCATTACTTTGTCGTTGCACTTGGCGCAGAGTCAAGTCTGGTCTGACTCTCACACAATAATTGACGATTCGAAACATTGTGTTGCAATCGTATATACCAAATTCTTGAATGTATTTAATACTACGTGACGTTCTCTTTTAGAGAGATTTTAAATTAGCGACGAGATTATATTATATATTCAAGAGGAAGAATTTATCGAAATTCGAGAAGAATTTAGAAGAAACACACAAGTGATATATAGAAAAAACAGCATTGCAACTTAGATTATTTATGTTGTAAGATTCTAATATAATTAATCATGTTAAAGAATTTTGCAACAGTTACAGAGCTGTTTCTTCTGCTGAACGCAGCCATTGTGAGAACATTGTGAGAAAAAGGGAGATTTCTGCCGGAAAATCGCACAACAATTAACATCGTATAGACGTCTAAACGATGTCGCATCCGTCATACATGGACTGAATATGTCTCAAAAACACTAGACGTCTTTCATATATACAACCCTTGAGAAAATTTACTTTAGAAAATTAAAAAAAATACTTAAAATTTACTGTTGAGAAAACCTAAGAAATAAAGGTAAATTTGAACACTTTAAACTTTTCTCAAAAGTAACTTTAAAATTTACTTAAGAACAACTGAAAGAAACTAATTAACGCGCTGTGCTGATTATATTAAAGTCATCTTAAAAAAATTTTAAACCTTTTAAGTTATTTTGATTTAATCTTTTACACACTTTAAAATTACTTACCTTAAAATTTTTTAAGTAAACTCTTAATTACTTTTAAAAACTTTAACTTCGTTAAAGGTAAATTTTCCCAAGGAAATGTACTGCCCCAAAAACATCTAATGAACGTAGTATGTTTAATTCTCAAAAAGACACAGATAATTTAAATAGGATCTTATTCGGATCCGTTAAATTGAGCAAAGCGAGCAAAGTGTTAGTAAAATGTGCTAACAGTTCATCAGCAGACTCGAGCAGAATGTCACGACAGATTGGCATCAACTGCGTGAATTAAACTCATTCACCAACAGAGTTTACCGACATTGACAGGAACCGAGCAGAATATATCATTTCGTAATCATTCAAATGGAATATATTATATTTAAATAATTGCGAAACGAGATTCTGCTGGCAATCTGCCATTACATTCATCTGTTTTTGATAAATTTTGTTCCATTTGGCGCTTGCAGACACTTCGCAAAACTTCTGCTTTCGACAGATTTGGTTATCTGGGTTAGTAATCCGTCGCCACGAACACAATCTGACCGAAACGCTGACGATGCCCCGTCATTGGCATTGGCACTTTTCGAAAGTTTCTTGCAAGAATTAAAGGAAGAATAAAAGAGAACAAAGAAATACAGAGAATAAAAGAAAAAAAAGAAAGAAATAGTGATAGAAAAAATTGCATCCTAGAAAGGGGACGGATGTCCGTGAAAGGAGGAGAAGCTCATTACGTTCGGCATTCGTTTACGTGCCGTGCCAGTCGATGACGTATCGCTATGTTTGCCGAGATATTTAAGCCCGTTGGAGGTAGAAAGCGTGGAACATTCCAGGAAGTCGCCAGCACTCGGCCGGTTCTCGCATCTCTCGGGATTCACGGCCGTTATGCTGCCAGGCGAAAACAGACTTGCACGTATCTCGTAAATACATACGGATGTATCGTTCCGAAAACTTGCCAAAGACGACACCAGTGATACTACTAGAATTCGGGATGGTGCGGCCAAAGCTGTATACTATATTGTACTAAGGAACACATAAAAGTCAACAAAAAATCAAAATGACTTTATTTTGATTCTTAACGTTGATAAACAGCCAAATTGTGTAATAAAAAATCATTATTTTAACTTTCAAAATAAAGTCATTTTGACTTTCTTTTAATTTGATGCATTTTTGTATTTATATCTTTAATAACAACATTGTTGTAATAGAGGCATTTGTTTTTTTAAGACTAAAAATATACTCTTGGCAGTTCGAAATAACTTTAAATTGAAAATTAACTCCCACAGATAAATCTCTAACTTGAGGATTAATTTAAGTAATACTTAATTTAAGTGTCATTTCGAACCGCTAAGAGTGTATTTTTTCGTAAGGGAAGTTTTTTAAAGATCGGAGAAAATGCGTAATTATTAAGCTATTAGACATTGTAATCGTAATTTATAATAAATGCAGATGTACGTTTCTTCTTTTCCCTTTCCTTTTAATTTTTTATCTTTCCTCTATTTTAGAGATCTTAATATCATAAAACAAATATATACAATATACTTATTACAGAAAATACATTGCAGTATTTGGATTTAATGACTTGATGGAAGATAAATAACAGCAATGAATATGTACAACAGAATGCAAGGAACAATTGTGAATATGCATATATAATTACGTGGTATGCGCTTGTGAAAGAAAGCAGTTAAGTAGGTATTAGAATAGTTGAAGTAATTGAGAGCAATGAATAGACGCAACAATATAATAAACGCGTATTAATGATGGAATTAGTCTTTCATTTTTTCTTTCCTTTCAATTTTCTCACAACCAAGACTACAAACAGCTATAGAATAAAACAGTAATACCGTTGAAATTAGATTTATTTTTTATTACTGGATTTTCCTACATTAGAATTTTCCATCTCGCTCTTGCCGAGTATAAAACATATATCTGTTTTACTTTAAGTGCAAAAACGTCATTATTTTTGCTAAAAGTGTACACAAATTCAGCTATAAAAAATAAGTTTAATGTTATTCGATCGATTGACAGGCAATGAATGGATCTACATATCAAAATAATTGTTTTATAATTACATTTGTTTATAATTTACATTTCGCATGAGATTTTATAGATATAGAATAGTTTTATTTTATAACTTTATATGTCACATTAATTCTTATAAAAATTTAATTCTAGAAGGTAGTATTATTTAGTGCCTTTAATACTTAAAAGTAATTAATTACTAACTTTCAGTATTAAATTGGCTAGTTTTATTATTATAAATTGGATTTTTGTAAGAAATGTATTCGAATATACGTATTTTAATTTATACGTATGTAATTTAATAATTCAAATGACATGATATACAAGTAAAATTCTATTCTAAATCCTAAATTACATCTAAAGCAAACTTAAATTTATTCCTCGCTCGAATTTAATATAAATAAATATATCTGATGTAAGGCATTATTTTGTTTATATTTACTCGAATATTATATATCTATTGATATTTGGTGAAATAACAACTTGTAGCAAAGAATATAAGACTTAAATATATAAGAATATAAGGCTTAAAAAAAAAAAGCCGTGATTAGACTAGAGATTGAGATTGAAATTGGAAATACCAACCAAAAATAAAAAAAAATCAATCTTAAGTTTAGTGAACTATGCTTTGATTGATTAAATTTCAATATCTCAATCTCAATCTCTAATGAGATCACGGCTTAAGCCGTAATCACACTAGCGATTGTGATTGACGATTGGTAATTACTTTTTAACCAATTAGAGCAAAGTAGTCGTAAGTCACGATTGCGCAATTGCTAATATGATTACGACTACTTTATGCCGCTCTCAATACACGCGGATATGTTATATATGAATTTTAACGCAATCAAACAGGTAAATGAGTCAGCGTGAGCCGTGCGGCGAACCCTTACGATCGAAAATCCTTTAATTTCGCATTCACAGCGTGTCTTAGTTGAACATATCGCACATGATAGTGTTTACGTCGTCGCACAAGCATGCATGACTGTTCCAAACAACAGTCATAATCTGTGATGGCGAAGACGCGTCATAGCTCGCCGAATCATAGTGATTTAAATTTCTATTCATGAAAAGGAAGGAGCAAAACCCGTCTCTCCTATTACAATCTGTGATTTTTCTCGAAAAACAATATATAAGTTCTTTTTACGCATGCGTATGCTAAACTCGGCTATATTTGTCTGCGTTAATAAGTGTGATGTATAAGTATATATTATACATTCGCATATTCACATAAAGTGAAGTGATACAATTTTGAACATGATACGATATTACGATAATTGTAAACAAAATAAAATTTGTTTTCCTCCGATTTTCGAAGTTGAAGTTTGATTTTTTCCTGTTTGATATACATCCTCTTCAATACCCAATGAGAAGTTTATACACAGAAAAATACGTAAGTGATATAATTACTTGTTTCTAATTTTATAAATAAAATTCTAAAAAAAAAATTTATGTATCCGCAAATCTATCATAAGTCCCATCACAAATATTAAATTTATTCAAAATATATTTTGAATCTTAATTAAGTAATTCAATTTAATACTTCAATCAAGATTAAATTAAAACAAATTCGATTTACCTATTATATATATAAAGTTGTTTCTTCAGTTATTTATATGTAATATTCTTTAAAAGAAAATAATTCTTGTTTTCGAATACATAATTAGTTTTTATGTAAAATATAAATATATTTTAAGATTATTATCAAGAAAATATTCTTTGTTACAGATAATTGTTTAAAAGAAAAAAAGTAAATTGAGTAATTATTTTTCCTAGCAATGGAAATCATATTTTTTTGCTTATACTAAACTCGAACTTCAAAAATTGAATTTAAATTTAATTTTGTTTAAAATTGTATCATCTCTCACCCTACTCATGCAAATTTTTACGAGTCTATGTGACAATTTGCTTGAACGAAATCTATTTTGGTAAACAAAACGATTCGGTTTACTTTGATCTGTATAAAAAATGGAGGCAATAAAAAAAAACTGGGACTAGTATTTGCCACCACTAATAAACCAAGTAGAATAACAAGTCAAAATGACATTAAAATCGTAATTAATTAAAAAGTAACTTTTAGTAACCACTTTGGAGCTATCTTTATATCATTTTGATGACTTGTGTATTTTTTTTTACTCGTAATAATATATTTTAAACCTGCTACATATATCATAGCTATATCTTAAACTGTTGTAAAAAAAAAAAATCTGGTACCGGAAGGAAGTTGGCCAATTTCATGGTGTATTATAAATGTGTTTAATTATCCGTGAAATATATACATCGTATTTTTGTTGAGGGGAAACTGGTTTCACGTCGACCAAAAAATCGATTTTCGCGCTACAATAACGTGCTAATAAAATACGAGATACAATCTTTATATGTATAATATATCTTCTTTCACATTTCACGCGCGTAACACGTATGCATTCTTTCGTGAGTCACTGATAACTTAATAATAATTTGTGATACCCGCGAGACCTCATATCGCGCGGAATATGAAAGCACCGTCGGTCTGCCTTCTATTGCGAAACGTTACGAAGCACCACAAATCGAGCAACGGCCGTAGCCCCGGGCTGGTAAAAAGACGGTCGGGGGTGAAAGGGGAAAGGGTTGGGCGAAGAAAGCAAAAGGCCGTTATTGTTCGGAAGGAAAGTAGCATGCGGATTTTGTGCAGCCACAACGTGGCTGGATTTGGAGCTGGTACGTTAGCCCTAAAGCTTCTATTTGCTTGGCCTCCAGCCACTCCGCTTACATGTTAAGCCGGGTGCAGCTGCACTTGTGACCGCGCGACCTTTCCTTTCTACTCCCGAGTAGTATCGTTCATCTGGTGCCGCAGTGCCAACCCAAGAGCAAGATGTTTATTGCTCTACGGGACCCATGGCTCATTCAGGCCCTGGTACTGCGAACTGTCGGAGAAGCCCTTGGCAAAGAAAGAACATTAAAAGATCCGTTCCTTATACCATGCTGTGTTCTCTGTTGTTGAAACGAAATGAATGAATGGAATGTAATTAAACATTGGAAAGAAAAGGAAGGAAAAGTTGAAAGTTTACCTGCTCGAAACAAATTATTCACTATACAAATTTCATGCGGATATTCTACGAAAAATTATTTATTTATTAAGAATTTGGACGGCAAATACAAGAAAAAATTCTTCGAAACAGATAGTGAAACAATTGAAAAGAGCTAAAAGAATTTTGAATCTACGTCTGAATAAACTGTAAATAATTTAATGAATATTCGTTTAAAGCAGAAATTCTTTCGGGAAATAAAAAGGGAAAGCTTTAAGCTTTCTTTAATCATTAACTATTAATCTTAAAAGGTGAAGATCACTTTTAAAATCTTACAGTTTTTCCTTGAATAAATTTGTCATAATTCATTACTGTATTCCTTGACTCAAAATATGATACTGTTTCAGTATCACTATGTAGTAATGATTTTCCTGTATTGTAAAAGTTAAATAGCATGTGAAACAAAATTCGAGAGAGAATTTGAAAAGTTTTCAAATAAATTCTTTCAAAATTAAATGCACATACGTATCAAGAAATTGGCGTCGAGAAATTCAGATTTTCGAACGCATATACGAGAACGCATATACAAGAAAAAATTTGTAAAATTTCGGCTTTAATCTTAAATCGATTCTTCATAACGTTTATCTTTGACAATGAATGCGATAAGAATTATTTGGATTATTGAATGTTTATGAGATAAGCTAATTTTGAGACAGGTCATATTTAAAACACAATGTTCATTACTAACATTGTTGTTTACAAATCGATGTTTTGTTTCAGGAGGTGATGTGTTCACTCTGGTGAAAATTTTTCAGAACTTCTGTATAATTTTATAACTCTCTTACATTTTTTTATACGAATTGGAACATTTCTTAGAAAATCTACATCGCTTTTCTCAGAATTTTTCATATATGTTATATATATTAATTTTGAAATATCATAAGATTTTTAAGATATTTTATAAGTATAATTTCTGATGAAATGTTAAAATCTAAAAAATTTAAAGATATTTTTTAAAAATTATGAGATGAGAAATTTCAGAATATTTCAGAATTCGTATGAAAAATTCTGAGAGATGTGAAACTTTCCGAATATCTTTGAGTATTTCTGAAAAATGTTCCAATGAGAAAAATTTTCATCAGGGCATTATTAATAGATTTATAATTTATTATATATTCTCTAAATCTTTTAAAGTAAATGTTATTCTGAAGAGTAAAATCTCATTTTTAACGATTGAAAATTAAGCCATTCCTTTTCAAAACTGTCAATTTTCACTTTTAAGAGTGAAATTTCACTTTAGAGAATTTAGAGAGTATAACCATTACAATGTTTATGTGCAATATTTGCAAACATGTTTTGTAAACATAAACGATTTTCATTTTTTTCGTCACAAAGGCCAGCACAATTAAATTGAGACTCTTTAAGACGTATGACTGTACATACGATAGCTCGACGGTTTTCTTATCTTCGATGCTGTCATCCCATTCGGTTGATAGCGACGGCTTACATTTCAGCACCGTCAACACGGACTCTTGACGCTGAACAATGCCGGAGTAGAGTGACAATGGGATGAAACGCTGTCAATACACGACGATGAGTAAGTATTGCCAGCGCTATGATATAATGGCCGTCGCCGCAGAATTATATACGCCTCTCGAGAAGGCGATAAAATCACTCGTTATTGCATAACGTAAGAGAAGCTCAATAGAATTGTTACATCTTCCTCTTTTTCTCTATCTTTCCCTCTTTAGATATGGTCATTTAAATTTACGACGATTGGGGTCCGGGTCGTGCATGCGAATGATATAATTAATTAGAGTATGGAATTTTCACGCGGTTGACAAGGACTCGCATCGGCATCAACGATCAAATGATATATGTAGATGTTAACGTACGCATGTACGCGTATAAATCAAGTATTTCGAAAGAAGAATATTCATATTTCGTTATTAATAGTTTTTAAAACTAAAGCAAAACTCACTTGAACTTCGGATGAATTTGAAAACATGAGTCAACTTTGAAACCTTCCTTGGAGTCTACATATCTATATTTTGTTTGACAAGTTTATTTAAAACAAATTAATAAAGTCAACGGCTAAAAATAAGCCGTGAAGGATGTTATAAATCAATTTATTTTGTAGAACATTAAATAGAATGACAACAAAGTTTCAACTTTACTGAGTCTTCATTAGTTTAAAGGTAAACTTTTCTAATTAATAAATGCCTGTCAATAAATTAAATAAGCTTAGCTAATATAAATATGAAACGCAAAAAATATGCTTTGGTAATTAGAGATTCATATCCGTGAATGAAAGTTTATTTGAAAAAAGAAATGGTCATACAAAACTTGATTTAACTCAAAAATAATACAAATCGATAAGAAACAATTATCTGCCTTTATCGACAGATAATTCCTAAAACATTAAACTTATCGTCTTTATCTCGACGAGGTGGGTTCATAATGTGCGTGTCATTTAGATCCAAAAGCGTTTCTTGATAAGAAATGCGCATCAACGGAAATGCCATTGAACGCATAGTTTTCTTCCATCGCGATTGAAACGGGGTGTTTCTCATAGGCCGCGTTCAACAAAAAAAGCAACTTTACAATTATTATAAAGTTCTTTAATATAAGCCTTGCCGTTAATTTCCTGAAACTAAACCAATCATACAAAAGAATCTTACGGAATCGCAAATGATTTCAAGGTTGTATTTTTCTGCTGAATCCAGCCCAGGTTTCGAGAAGACGTCGTGGGGTTCGTAATCCCGCTAGGCACATCCCTGGACGGCGCGGCGCAGCCGTGATTCAGGCCGGCCACGGCCAGACGGCCAGAGTTCCGCCGCGCCGCGGTTGGCAGCAGTGCGCCGCGCCGAGTCAGTGCTCAATGCGTCGTGCGACGGACAACAACGTTGGAGTTTGGTGTAGACAAAAAGCGGTTTCGTCGTCTTGCAGTCATCGTCAGTCATCGTCTCGCAGCGTCGATTCGGTACGATCCGAGCGAGAACGCTCCTTCCTCTACGACGCGAGACAATCACAAGGCACAAGCCAGCTTAGCCAGCCGCCGATACTCGAGCCATCGAGCCATCGAGTAAGCGCCGTCGCCGTCGCCGCTGTTTCCTCCGGTCCGCTTCTCCGTTTGTCGCGGTCGTCACTCGTCATTCGTCCCCCGCGATGCATCGCGCGCATCGTGCCCGCGACGGAGCCGCGATCGACGCGCGTTGTTGGGCGTAGCCGGCGGCAGCGAGAAACGGCACGACGGCACGGGTGACGGGAGCGTGCGTGCGTGCGTGCGTGCGTGCCCGTCTGTCTACCTTCATGCGTGCGTAAACTGCCTTGGAACGTGTCGCTGCCATTACGAAGTGCGAGCGTCGGGTGTGTGTCGCTGTGCCTAGTGCCTCGTACCCGGTGTACGGTATACTCGTGCTCGCTAGTGTTCAACATTCCATACGAAAGGGAGATACAAGAGATAGTCGACGAGACGATACACTTCTCTCTTCCTTCTTCTCCGTCCGTCTCTTTCACAGTTCGCATTCCGTCCCGACTCCCGGCCGCGGCGAACACGTCCCCACGCGTCGTCGCCGTGAAACTCTGAAACTCGACTCGCCTAGACAGCCAAGATCGAACGACGGCAGGCCGTGGCATGTCGGTAGCATCGTAGCTCGGGATCCCGGATTCGAGCGCGAGGTGAGTGCCAATGGGATTGACGTCGACGCCGACTTTGACGTTTACGTCGCGTCGCGTCGCATCGCGTCGCGTCGCCGTCGCGCCGTAGCGTGGCGTGGCGCGGCGCGGCGAGGGTAATTGATTCCGTCACGAAGAACGGCGGGACAGCGACCGGCGACGGGGGTGTGGATTTTCCAATGTTCTGTCAACACGCACGAGATCGACAGGAAGCTCGTTCTCGCGAACATGGCACACCCATCTCGCTGCGCGGGCGAGCGAGCTGGCAACGCGAAGCGAAGCGAAGCGGCGCGGAGCGGAGCGGCGGTGATGGTGCCAGGAGACGCTCGCGCGGCGCGGCGAGACGGAGAGGCGGTACAGCGCTTAGATCGAAATCACCGTCGTGGATTCTGCGTTGCGGGAAAACAGCATACGATGATTATATCTTGTTAATAATGATCAATCGGATATTTGCAAGCCGCGTGCTTTTAGATTTTGATGCGATAGCACGCGAAAATTGTCCTGTGTGCGTGCATGTTGTTGATCCGTTACATATTTATATGCCGGCTTTTAGACGTTGAAGAGAGATGTTTAAGATGTAATAGGTTAGGTAGCTATATATTTTAATGCTACGTGCATGGAAAAGAATGATTTTGCCAAAGTGTACAAAAATTTGGCTAGATATAGATTTAAAGTAATTTTATTGGACTGATAAAATAATAATGTAGGAATCGCAAGCTGGGCAATGCTGCGAAATATTCTTGCTATCAGTTTCAGCGTCCTATATAATTATTTTCTTGATCTGACCAAGTTATTTTCAGAGTTGTAGCTATAGCTAACTTTTAAATATTTCAGTAAAATTATTCTCCTTGTTTTCTATACCAGAGCTATCCTGCCTATATACATGTACTGAAAAGAATGTTCTGATTAAACTAACGAAAGGGTTTAATAAGAGGATTGCCATACAATTAGAAATCAGAGAAATATCATGGAAATTGAAAGCAGTCTAGAGAATCAGGGAAAAGTCATGGAATTTTGCAAAATTTTCTGAAAAATAAAAATTCTTAGCTTTAAAGAAATTTAATATGCGTATATCACACTACTGTTTTGGAATACTAACTTTACTACTATTAACTTAATAATTAAATGCAAGCAGTGTCAGCAACATTAATATAGTAATTAATATTGCTATATTCAATTGTTCTCTTAATAAAATATTTGGTACTTTTCAAATCAGGATGAAAATACGAAAAATTTCAACAAAATATATATTATTAAATGTCTCAGAGAAAATCATGAAATTTTGGAAATCAAGGAAAAATGGAATTTTAAAGCTTGATAACAATCTTAAAGAAGAGGCATTAAAACCGAAAAAACAAATAACCGAACAAGATACTCTATTTGATCTCATTAAAATACCATTCTTGTTGAATGTTTTTGTTGATTTAATCAGAACATTTTTCATAGTGTATATTTGAAAAAGTTCAAATGTTATTATTATTTAATTATTATTATGAATTATTTTAATTTGAATTTTTATTTGAGTAATCTGAATTTCATTGTCGAAAACATGATCTTTATATTATTAACTTGTCGCGATAACTTTACAAACATTAGCGTAGCGTTGAAAATAAAAATTGCAAGATTATTTTCATCAGATAATCGACGACGATTAGATTTACTTAATACTGATTTAACATTCTTCTGTTTGTTATTATAATTATATTCAAAAGATCATCATCTACTCAATGAACAGCAGTTGGCTGTAGAATGGTCTTTGAGATAGTACGTTTTGGATATGATAAATAGTCACGTGCGTGATGAATGGTAGTGGTAGCGATAATTTATACAGTTGCCCAACACATCAGACACTGATCATCACATTTTGATATTCATCAAAAACAAGAAATTCTATGAATTTTAACCGCTATGAGATCCATATATATTAAAGATAACCCAAAAAATTTCCTCGCATGCGAGATTTCGCGACGTTGACGTTCAAGTTTCATGGATGCCGTCAGAAATGTCACGAGGTCAGATAGACAAACTTGTTGAGATACGCATCGCGAAATTCTAACTATCGTTAGAACTTAAAAAATTATCTCTAAATTCTTTGAAGTGGAATCTTATTTTAAAGAGTGAAAATTAAGTCAATCTTGAAAAAGAATACAGATTCCATTTTCAGTCTTTAAGAGTGAAATTTCACTCTTTGGAATAAGATTTGCTCTAAAAGTTTTAGAGAGTTAGAACTAGCTAGAATGGCCATCGATGAGGCATTGCAAGATGTCTAATCAATGATTTCCCGTGCATTTCGTTTCGCGAAGAAGATATATGTGCATTAAGCAAATGGAACTTGATCTGCTTGAATATCAAACATCTGCGAATGTTATCTTTGTCGGTTCGAAGATTTCAATTTATAAATCCCAGTTTGATGTCTAAAATGATTTGACGTGTATAAATGAGGAAGATTCCAAGTTTTTTTTTTTATAGATTTTTTTATAGACAGGTTTGGATCAGAGGCTTTCATCCTTTCCCTGGTTACTGCCTTAACTGTGTGAGATCTTTCATTCGTTCGGAACTATCTGATTTCGCATCGTTTTACGTTCTGCTTTACGTAAATCGCATGTAGAATGTTGGTTGCGTTCAGCAAAAAAAGCTTTGCAAATGTTTTAAGATTCTTTAAAGCGATTACTATTGTTAGATATTATAAAGAAGCAGTGATAATCCAATCCTTTGAGTTAAATTACAACATTTGTTATTTTTAACTTCCATGTGTGTCGAGATGTAAATTAATCCATTTCTGTAGTTACTTTCAAAGTAAACATTGTCCATATTATGTATTTAGTAGATAATAAATTAAATTTAATACATTTTCTTGAGTTAAATTGTTTAACTCTATTGTTTTAATTAAATTAACGACATATCTGTAAGAGTGACTTATAGAAATGGTGAAGAATAATTCAAATTGGATATAATTTGACATTTTATGAATTTAACAATTCACAATGAGATTTTAAGATGTTAAATTAAAGCTTAAGCCTCAAGCTGAAAGTAATTGATCAATTATAGTAGATTATTCTCAAATTCGACTGTGATTGGTCGATTGGTCTTGCGTCTTGAAGCTTAAAAGCTTCAGTTTTACGTCTTAAAATTTCATTGTATATGTTGTTTGAGATCTAATTCAGAATCTTGTTTTTAAGGTTGTAAGTCATAAAGCCGTAAGAAATTGACCAATACTCATAATCGATTTTTCTTCTCACATTCGACTATGATTGGTCAATTTCTTACACCTTAAGTCCTTAAAGCTTTCAGACCTAATTGCACCAATATTAGTTTGATTTTAAGCAAAGCTTAACATTCTTTCTTTTTTTAAAGTCGATAGAGAAAAAGGGAGCGAGTTTTAAGCCTCGCTTAAAATTAAAGTAACGTTAGTGAAATCGAGTTTTAAAGCTTAAATTTACGCCTTAAAATTACATTGCGCTGCTTAAGGTCTAATCCAAAACCTTGCTTTAAGAGGCCATAAGCCGTGAAGCCGTAAGAAACCAATATTCATAATCCATTATTCTCCTTACATTCGACTGTGATTGACCAATTTCTTACACTTTTATGGTTTATGGCCACTTAGAGCAAGGTTCCAGACTAGACTTAATGTGATTGATTTTTATTCTTAGTTCCTTACTAGACCTAAATGTATGAATATATAAATCAATCATAATAAAGAATCTTACTACGTTGCAAAGTTATTTTTTCTGAACGCAACCATTGTCTCGTTTCGCGACGATAATATAATCATCCGCGAGCTTCTTCCGCGAAGTGTTGTGTCCTTTGCTTCGCAAAAGTCTTTTATAAAAGGAAATCTTCGAATTGCCATCATGCAGTTTCGCGTGACTTTCTAGCGCAAGTTTCACACATACACGTGTGAAAACGCCCGCGTGTTAATCACGCTTCCAAAAGTCGTTAAAGCCGCTCGGTCACCGACGCCAATTATTAGATCATCGAAGTGATTAGATCATCGTAATTCGCTTATAGTTAGTTGCGTTCATCATGTCCGCCTCTGCGTTCGTCGTACCGGGATAGCCATTAGAGAAAAAAAAGCTATCTCCCTTTTTTTCCGAGTATTATACTGTTGATGTAGCACGATAATCATAAAAAGATCGAGTAGCAGTGATAATTATTGTACCGTGATTTAGGAAATTAATCTTTCAACTGCGAGACATTAAACAATTTCTCTTTTGACATTGCCAAGAGACAAATGATAAAGTACTCTGTAATTACGACATATTATTTAAATTATTTCCATATGATTGACGTAGAAATATAATAATAAAAAAATCTTAATTAATTCTTTATTTAAAATAATCTATCTTATAATTAGACATGATGGTTATAAAAGGTAATATAATAATTATAGATACGAAAGTCCATTAAGATATAAATTATTCGCTTAGATGTGATACGTCGACATCCGGTATCAACAAGTGAGATTGAACGTATCAGTTCAAGTATCAACCGGAATTATATATAAACGGAAAATACGTGTGTGTCCATTTAATGCTGATGAACTGGGCTTTTTTGTTATTATTTTATTGCATTGATCTTTAAACCTGTTTTACACTTTTAATATTTTTATAAGATTTGATTAGGATTATTCCGCGATATAAATAAACGCAGGAAGACAATCTACGGTCAGAACCGAGTATATCGTCTACATCGCAATTTTGGAACTCAGGAGGAGCAAGTACATTCGTACTGTCGAGTACATGTCGGCACCGAAGCAGATCGGTGAAAGCACATGGTATCACGCATGTCGCGAGTTTCAAGTCGGCGGATTTTGCAATGCGCAACCGATCTGTATGTCGAGATAGAAACCATGGTTCCGCATCGAGACACCCGCGCCGCAATCTTTCAAATACCACATACAATATTTTTGTCACGTGAAGAGGTAATTCGTCATTTTAAAGTAATTCGAAGTTTTGAAAAAGTAACATCTATAAAAAGATAGTGGGATTTACTTGTCCCTCGGCAGTTAATATCACTAGATGGACCTTCGAGTGAAGAAATATCGGTTAATAGACAATTAGCTTCGTTGACGGCATGTTTGCGCAATTAAGAAGGATTATTTTAAAGTTTATCAGAATTTAGTATATCAATATTTTTGACTCTATTGTTTGTGCTTCTCAGCTTGAGCGTCTTTCAAATTCGTTCTATATAGATTGCGGAACTCATTCGGTGAGTGTCAGCTCGTTTGGCGAGTTTTCACAAGTTTCAGGAACATACATTCACTTGAGAAATAAAGGATCGTTGAATATTAAATTATTAAAATATTTGGGATCGCGCGAGAATTAGTTGCGAAGTCATTAGTTGGAGCGTTTTAACATAGCTTCGAAGTATGCAGTATATTCACATTCGACGCAGAAAAGTTTAGAGAATGAGTTTATTTTCTCATCGAAGCGCTTGTTCTCCATGTAACTACGTAACTAACCGGGAATATTGCATCGTCTTTTGTACTCGCGTTTATTTACCCGCGGGATAATTGTGCGTAGAATGAAGCGCGCCATACTGCGCCAGGAAGATCCTAGAAAGTGCTCGAATTGATAAAAAACCATACTTTCTACACGTCTATGACTTTTACACGTATCATGACTTTTTCAATTCGTTACCGTTACAACGCGGATAATTCAACAAAAATCCTTCGACTTTTCGTTGACCTTTTATTCTATTGTTGCCTACATTTAAACGCATATATGCACGGAAAGTACGACAGTTTTGTTGAAATATCTCAAACTTTAGGTAGATACAAATTTGTATAATATAATTTTATTAGACCAAAAAAATTATGTAGAAAATTCAAGTACTGCTGCAAAAAGTTTTAACATTTCAACAAGCTTGAGCGTCCTATGTAATTATTTTGATAGCCTAACAAAATAGCTAAGTTTTTAAATGTTTCAACAAAATCGTCCTTTTTGTGCATATATTTTTATCATTATTTTTACAATTAATGATCATGTTTCGATAATCTTTACGATTAATAATCATGTTTCGGTTTACTATTCATTGATTTACTATTCATTGAAAACAATGATCTTGCAGTTATAGCGAAAATTATATCTATGAAAAATTATATGATGAAAGAACGATTTTAAAGAAAAATTTAATTATAAACAGATCTAAAAATAATTTTGTCGGCTTATTAAAATTATTATGAAACTGAAAGAGATTGCTAGAATGTATAAAACCTTTAGCAGTATTGTTTATCATGCTTGAAATTATTCCTCCAAAATGTTTTGATGATTTAACAAAGTTATTTTCAGATTTATATTTAACTAAATTTTTAGATTTTTTTAGCAGAATTTCTTCTTCCGTGTAACTAAAAAAAAAAAATTAATGATTAGAAAGCACTGCGGTATGGGATATGTTTTATATCTAATCAATATAGATGACAAAGACAGAATTTATGTCTGAATCACTTGTCAAATTTATCAAGAAAATCTCTTTGTAATGTTCAGTCAGATGATAAAATATAAAAGTGATTCTTATTTAGTAATGATTGATGTTTGAGACCTAAATATTTTTGCAGACCTAAATTTTCGTTAGAATATTTTGCTATAAATATTTTGCTACAAATTCTGTGCATAAGATATATAATTTTCTATCAGATACAAAAAAATAGCGATAATTCTAGCTGATACAGAAAAATATTTCAATGATTGCTTGATGACTTCTATAACAAGAAATTTATTTTCCTAGCTATTTTATATATTCAAAGTATTCAGGATTACATATCGTAAAGACGTATCGTACAGATTTTTCAAGATTGCAGATTCTTCGCTTTCTCTTTTCAGAAGACCTCTGATTTCAGAACGGTTTAAAATTTCGTCTGCATTATAAGTATCGTTTGAAGCGATTTATACAGATGGAATTCACTTCGAAATGAATTCTTATTTCTCGAAAGGAAGTTTCAATTTCGCGTCTTATCTAGACATAAAACGGCGCGATTGGCCTTCTAGACAGACGCGATTTCCGGTAATTGTTTCGCTGCTCTCGTGGTTCTTTTTTCGTGATATCGAGACGTTATATAACCAAAATATCGCGGCACTGCATGCAAAACGACATTCTCTTTCTTGTATATATTAATTAAAAGATACATACTAGCTCTCTCCGATTTGAGATACCGATTTCCTTATCGCAATATTTGACAAACCCGACTGATAACGGAATTGGACGCGTGTTATCCGAGCATGTTCTCCTTCATGCTGAGCAATCGTCGTTGACATTACGATTCGTTATATGCGTGGTATTCGTGTCACAACCTTAAAAATGATATCATTTGTTATCAGCTTACGTTTACAAAAAGAATGAGAATACCGGAAATAGTATGTCATTTCTCATGTTTTTCACGCGAGCAATGATAACAGTCGCGCGAGTCATTTAATTTTCTTTACACTTTTTTAATATACTATTGGAAGTATACTTAACTCTTAGTACACATGATTGAGTCATTCCTGCACATTTCTTCGAAAAACTAGGAGCATTAAATAATTAATAATATTATAACGAATTATTTAATGCTATTGTAACATTTATATATTATATTGTTTTAAATATGCAACCTTACACACAGAAAAATATTATATCATTCTACTGCTAAGAAAAATGATTACTCAATTTATTTTCTTTCTTTTAAATAACGATTATCTTTAACAAAGAGTATTTTCTTGAGAATAATCGTAAAATATATTTATTATCAATTTTAGAAAAACTTATTATTGTGTACTCAAAAAGAATTTTTTTTTTTTTTTTTTTTTTTAAGAATATTATAAAATTGATCGAAGAAGCGACTTCATATAATAAGCAAATCTAATTTGTTTTAATTTAATCATTTTGATTGAAGTATTAAACTTACTAGGATTCAGAAAATATATTTTGAATAAATGTGATGCTTGTGATGAACTTATGATAGATTACGGAATTTTTAAAATATTTGAAACAAGTAAATATTACTTATGTAGGTATAAATATTTTTCTGTATAAATATTTTCTAAAAGTATATGTAAGAGTCACACGAATAACTTATGTAGTAAAGAATCAGAAAATTATCGTATTAAAGGTATAACATTAATTAGCACGTTTATTATAATATCCATGCCGTGATTCTGATCGTGTATAATTATCGAAAAATCGCTTGAGAATCATAAAGAATGAGCGTGCATAATACAGCACAGATTAATCCAACAATATTATAATATATATAAATAATTTTAGTAATGTTACATCAATATTGCTGCAAGTTTTGTACTATATGAGATATATATTTTATTACACAATGCTTTTATATTTTTTTAGGTATATTATACACAAATCACACACAGAAGCATCACTGCTGCAATGTTGCAATGTTGCTGGAAAGTTGCAGTGTTGCTAAAATGATCTGTGCTGTATGAATAAAATAATTTGTATAATAAAATTGTTTTTCCCATATCTTTATATAGGATATCTAATATATCAAATCTAAAAATCTTTTTTATCATGCCGTTGTCGCATACTTTCAACATTCGAGAAATGTCACTGATTCAGTTTCTTATGTTTTGTAGGTGAAGCCCCAGCATGGCCAGCAGATGACTGTTAGCCGAGCCGATGCTCGTATTCGACTCTAATATGAGCGAAGTGGTGACAGTGACGCCGACTGGTGGACCTACGCGCCAGGAAAGCGTGACACACATCAAACGGCACAAACTGGCCAGCTGTAATGTTCCTCTCGTGCACGGTCGGCCGAATCCGTCGATCAGTCCACGCAGCAGACTGACCACGCATCAACGAAACCACAGTTTGGACTTCAGGTATCTGTTTCGATTCCGTGAATACTCGGCGAGGTCGTTCCGCGACACACGCGTGAGCTATTTGTGACGCGTCTGGCGCGCGCCTCCGACATTTCCTGGCACTTGTTGAATAAAAGCGATCGTAAATTTGCCTCATGTATGCGATCGACGCCACGGCGTCCACGATGTCGGAATTGACGATACGAGTGGAAGTTATGTCGCATATAAAACGGAGGAATACAAGCCGAGATATTTAAATTGGCAGCGGCGGCGACAGCGTCATCAATATTAATAATCACCGCAACGAATAATCGCAATCACGCGCGGTACTGTTGTATCTATTTTCCTCATTGGTCGCACTTTGTGTCGCCAACTGGAAACTGGAACTAGCCATTGTTTTGTGCAATTCTTTTTAGTCCGGAAAAATCTTACGGAAGAATAAATATGTACTTATAATAAGAAAAGTTTAAATATTACTTATAAAAAAGTGGTTTAATGTTCTAATAACATACTTGATAGATGATAAAATATAAGCTCTTTTGCAACGCAAAAAAGAAGAAAAATTATTTAAACGCAAAAATACAGTGTTTAAGGCATTAAGAAGCATCGAAGAATAGTGATATTATAATATTGTGAGTGATAGTAATATTACAATATTAAAGATATTATCAAACTGTATATTTGTAAAATAAAATAGAAAATAGACTATAAGAAGAATATATTGCTTTGTAAGATAGAGAAATTAAATAAATATATATATTAGTTATATAGGTCGTCTCA
>NW_017259591.1:169436-179744 GCF_001594045.1 Atta colombica
ATCAAAAATACATTTGCAAAATTCGAAGTATCTATACACTGCTATACAGCATATTCGAGGAAATGCATAGACTATTAATCATAAAGTTATACATCTTATTATTCCTAGATCAATGGGTATCCTATTACCGCCGGTGCCTCAGGCGACCGCAACGACGCTGACACACCATCATAGAAATCGGAGTTTGGACTCCGCTTTGCAACGGATTCCAGAAGTGGACGTTACTCCGAGTCCGGAATGCGAGAATCCCGCGCCTTCGTCGGTCTCTAAGACGACAACGGTATCATCGTCGTCCTCGGGATCATGTGGAAAGAGCGCGCGCACTGCGCGGGAACGCGAAGATCTGGCCAGTCTCGGTTCCGACGATTCTGGTATTCTCTGTGGCTCTGACAGCGGCTCGAGCGACGCCACGAATGCGCCCGCTACCCGCGAATCCAGTGTGGATCATCTGCACAGCCGTGAGAGCCTCGATTCATCCGTGTCGCAGCCGGGTGACGTATATTCGGTCGATGCGGTGGACGGTATGGAGAACAGTGCCGGTGTAGTATCAGTGTCGATGTCAGTGCCGGTGTCACCTGTAGAACTGTCCACGCGTCTCAGTGACAGTCCAGCGTCTTCTGTATCCCCCGAGAACGAAAGCAACGGTGACCGTTCTCGGTGCGAGGATGTTAAATGTTGCTCGAAGGAACCGCGATCAAACGTGAGTGTGCGAGAACGTGACAGTAGCGATCAACATAACTATCAGGAATGCGTCGATATTTATCAAGGCGCTATGCAAGTGTCGTCATCGCCGTCCGTGGCCGATACGAGCCAGAACGAATTAGCCGGAGCGGCCATGACCCTCTGTTGCGGCACGACTGCAACGCAGCAGCAAGAAGTGGAGACGGTGAAAAAACAATCGGACACCGTCCGTCGACAAAAACAAGAGACGAAGCAACCGAAACCCTCCGAAGGCTGTCTGCTGCGACTCTTCGAGAGTCAGATATTTGACATGTCCATGGCTATATCTTATCTGTTCAATTCCAAAGAACCTGGCGTTCAGAGTTATCTAGGTAAACATCAGGAAAAAATGTTTCACGTATCACATTCGAATAATGTTATTTTCATCACATATAACTTTCCAAATATCATTTTTGTGAAATAAAATTTTTTTAACGTGACAGTAAATATGATATATATTATAGGTAACAAGATGTTCAGCTTTCCGGATAACGATGTGGACTTTTATTTACCACAATTAGTTGTAATGTACATACAACTTCACGATGTAACAGAAGTCCTTTATCCATATCTTGTCCATAGGTAAATAGGATTTTTATTAGAAGATCGCTTGATTACTTATTTTATGAATGGCGTTATGATTCGGATGGATTGAAATTAAATGAATGTTTTGCAGATGTAGACAGTCGGCAGATTTCTCATTAAAATGTGCTTGGCTGCTAGACGCTTACAGTTCTGATGCTCATTTGCCGTCAAAGAAGAAGTCTCATGGGACCAAGTTGAAAAATCTCATCCTGTCAGATGAACTCAGGTAGGATTAATAAACAGAAAACAATGGAAAATTTTTGTATTTTGGAAATGTTGGTAGATTAATGCTTCAGGAATAATCATATATGAATTTGAAGTAAAGATTTATTTCTATGTGTAATGTTATTTAGGCCAAAGGGAAATGAGGGTCGAAAGCAGCGTGTTGCTGGATTGCAAGTTCCTGCGCCATCACCATTGCCCTCGACACAAACTCTTACGTCACCGAATAAGAAAACCCACCAAAGATCTCAGTCCGACGCTACTGGATTATTCCAGACTATACGCCGTAGTCATTCCGGTAATTATTTAAATTAAGATGACTTGTATTTTAAACTAATAAATTATGTATTACGTGAATTATTTTCACAATGTGCGATCATTCAATATTCTTCAAAAGGTATAATAAATAAAGTAAGTCTTGGGGACCTGAGCTCTGGTCGAGCGTTTGATAACGGCTGTACCTGTTTCTATTCCTGCCAAGGTGTGGTGAACGATTTGCGAGGCCAAAAAACTGATTGTTTTTGCAATGTAAGTTATCTTGTACGAAAATATCAAGCGTTGTACTTGAAGCTTTAATGAATTTTGTATGTTCTACAGGCACCCCGACTCGCGCCAGAACTCGAATTTATTCAAGCTCTAATATCAATTGGTAAATTGCTCGGGACTATCCCAACAAAGGAAAGTAAAACCGTTCAATTAGTGGCAGAGCTCAATACGCTTAATTTGAATCTCCCTGCGAGGGTGTGGCTTCCTCTGCACAGTACGATACCGCATCATATCGTGCGAGTTCCGCCACAATACGCCGCCGTTCTTAATAGCAAAGATAAGGTGCAGACATTTCGTTTCACTTTCTCAGCACTACTGCAAAATTTGTCACTTGAATATCGATTTCTATATTGATACTATTCTAGGCACCTTATATAATATATGTGGAAGTATTAGAGGTGGAGGATTTATATACATCGCCTGTGCCGACGAAAATAATGGGCAGCTCGTTAAGGCATACTAAGTCTGAGGAGAACTTGACAGGCGGCGAACAGTCTAACATATCCACTTCAGATAGTCAACAGAATTCGGCGATACGACAAACCCCTGTAAAAAATGTCTCACCTTATTCTGTTAGAAATACAGATGTGGCATTTAATTTCCCCGATGACGATCCTAATGATTGTTGGAGTCAGGAAGACGACGAGATCACACAGCAGGTATATTTTATTCGAGTAACCTTATATATATCTCTTTAATTCTAATTTATATTTTAATTTTTCCATTTGTTCAGTATTTACAGCTTCGTAAACCAAAAGATCGGGATACCATATCGCAATTGAGTCAAGAATCATCCGATAGCAGAGAACCAATCTTTGTACCAGGCGACATCAAAAGAAGATTAAGCGAAATGGCAGCTACGCCGAGCGCAACTTTCAGTCATGATCCCGAGGATCCATCGGCAGCAGTTCTCAAGGAGCCATGGGAGCAGAAACAACGACGCATAAGAGCTTCCAGTCCTTATGGGCACTTGGCATCTTGGAGATTACTCGCGGTTATCGTAAAATGCGGTGATGATCTCAGACAAGAACTTCTCGCCTCACAGTTACTCTCAATGTTGCAAAAGATTTGGCAAGACGAACAAGTGCCCCTTTGGGTACGACCATATAAGTAAGTGCGAGTTACTATTGGAAATTTTCGTCTTGTGAAAAAAGTTAATTGTTCTTCTCTTTTATTGAGGAAATAATTATTAACTGATATATAATTTGTTAATATATTAAATTCGTTGTATAATAATATTCAATGATTCTGCTCTTGAATGACAATTTGATTTTTTGTCACAGAATACTATGTCTGTCAAACGACAGTGGTCTGATTGAACCTATCCTGAACACCGTCTCACTCCACCAAGTAAAGAAGCAGTGCCAATTAACACTTTTCCAATATTTCGAACGAGAATTCGGCCCTTTTACCTCAGAAACGTTCCGCATGGCGCAGAGAAATTTTATTCAGAGCTGTGCCGCATATTGCCTCGTCAGCTATCTTATTCAAGTAAAAGATCGTCACAATGGCAATATTTTGTTGCACAGTGATGGTCATCTAATCCACATAGATTTTGGATTCATTTTGTCAACTTCGCCGCGAAATCTCGGCTTTGAAACTAGCCCATTTAAACTGACGCCGGAATTTGTCGAGGTGATGGGTGGCAATCAATCCAAGCTCTTCGAGGAATTTAAAAGCCTCATTCTTCAAGGCTTAATTGCGGCGCGGAAGCACATGGAGAAGATAGTTAACCTCGTTGAGATTATGTTGTCGGGTAAGTAATAAAGACTGTTCGTTCATACATTTGTTGGCGTGCACTTTTAACCCGCATATTTCAATAGGTTTTATTGATTTTTTCCCATAGGCTCTCAGCTTCCGTGTTTCCGCAGTGGTGGAGCGGCAACTGTTCAAGGTCTCAAGAATAGATTCCACCTCACATTAACGGAGGATCAATTACGTCGACATGTTGAGGATTTAGTCGAAGGCAGCATTCACTCGTGGTCCACTAAACTTTATGATCGATATCAATATTTCGCAAACGGTACTCTTTAATATCAAGATTAACTAATCTTCTCTGTCTATCACGTTTCGGTTAAAACTCTTTCGTGATAAAAAGGAAGGACATCAATATATATTGTGGTACTTCTTCCACAATTTTTACATCTATTTAATAACTCTGTTGACCAATCGGCAGTTACGTGCCGGCCAGGAAGCATATAGTCAATCTATCGTGTCGAGTAATTTGTATTTCGTATATTCACAAGTTATGATAAAAATACGGTAACGTAAAAAAGACTTGATTTCATTATGTATTGCTGTTTATTCTAATTGGCTTTAGAGATATTTTCTCAATTTTTCGATAAACATGTTTGCCTAAATTCCTATATGCTTAATATCCTATATTTTGAGAAGCTTCTAGTTTAGTTTCATTATGTAAATAAAGACTGTAATTTTGCATAATGATTGTACGATAGCAGAGGAAAAGGCAGAAAGCTTTTTCTGGGCACGTGAGCTGAAATTTCGGTTGGACAACGCTGTTTTCTAGCATTCCACAAGCACAAATGACGTTTTAGAGTGGAAAAACCGCTTTCCTCTTGAACATGTAGATAGCCTCGATTAGGCTAAACGTATAGAATTCGAATAGATTGCTATTCTTTGAGTTCGAGTTATTCCTTGCTTTCGTGGTGGGCAAAAACGATATGAAATATTTTTAGCAGAATTCAAAGCGATCTCGATGTTTGATAAATTAAGAAACTTCGCTAGATGAATGGAATATATGAATATCTTAAGAGAACATGAACTTAGTTGAAGGGTGAGCGCGCTTCGTTGAAAGTTAAAAATATTTATCGTCGTTTGAGAAATTAGGTGATGAAAGAAGGAAATGATCTATGAGAATTTTGGTATCCAGTTGATTACATATATTCACTATATATAACGTTTTTTGTTCGATACATTAAGACTGCTGTTGTTTACGTATGCCTCGATTGACAAATTGCGAATTAGCCGCATAGCTATCGCCGCAGCGCAGACGTGACGTCATTGACTGAGGGCGTTGGACTGCTAAATCGAGTGTAGCTTATATAAAGCGTAATTTGTTAAAGGTGCCTTATTTGTGTAGAGGAACGTGAAGACGATTAAACCTAGACACAGTGAAGTGACGTGTTAACGTGGCAATCTTAGCATGGAGCTGATTGAGCGTGAAGCGGACAATCTGTAATTTGTACATATAGCAAAGAAAAAAAATGGAGAGAAATTGCGTGGACTTTCGTAGATAATTCGCGGCAATAAAAAGAGCCTACTAAACGGTAGGGCAAAATCAGCGAATTTCCATCCCCGGGGAATTCTAACGTAATTTTAGCAAGTGCGCGAGAAGGCTACGTACAAAACATAGGCTCGGACATTAGCGGGAGGCGAATACTCAAAATATTTCCTATTTCGTAGATTAGTAATTCTTCGATAAATACATCTAATTGTACACGCGGTATGAAATTAAGGACTAAGCATTATACTATAGCGAATCTTAAGGATCACATTTGAAAGTTTTTACATGTTCTTATATTACGTAAACATTTCATTCCCCCTTCCCTCTCCCTTCCTTTCCCATAGCTGTGAATGCCAGAAGCGCAGTAGCTGTGTTTATGGAGGATAATTATTTAATCGTAATTCCTCGCGTGACGTTTTACGTACATATGTCCGTTTAAGTAAATTATATAGATATATATAGATAAACTATAAAGAGATATTGTACATATATATGAAATGACAAATTTTATCTCACCTTATTATACTATATCAGTTAAGAATTTAATCGAGAATGAATGTTTTCGAAACAAAATCAAAGTTGCGGCTGGAGCCAGCCCGGAGTACCAGAGAGACCTGGGCCCTCTGACTTCCAAGTGTCTTATATCTTTCTCTCTCGCTCCCGCTGTCTCTTCTCTATCATAACCGTCTCACAATAGACAGGCAGACCAGAAATCGGATATGATTATAGGATGATTGAGAGAATGCGAAACTAATCCGTCGATACTTGTAACACGTTGGTGGTCTTTTACTTTTTGGTTTCGGCGGGCTCTCGTAAAAATTGTATAATATATAATACGTATAATTACGTGAAGGATATTAACATTCTCGTTGTTATATGCTGTGTAAGAATGATTGCGAAAGGATACGCAAAAGGATTGTTAATCCTTTTACCCTTGGTCGATTGAAAATGGCCGAACTTACTTCCTGTTCTATCGACACGTGAAATGTCAAGATCTCTGATTTGCCTTGATCTTTCACCTCACTACAAGCTATTGGTAATATCCATCATTGAATAAATATGAATGCGATAAAAACAAAGACAATTTATTTAGCACCCAACTGCTACTTCGCATAAATTTGTATAACTGCATATCAGTACTAGTGATGTAATGATTGATCGATGATACATCTTTCCTCATTTTATATAATAATATATTATATAATATATATATATATATATACGCATATATTATACAATATATCGATATTATACATAGTCTATATAATTATTTCGTATTTTATACATACATATATATTACTAATTTATATATATATTATATATACGCGTAACAAAAACGTTACTGCCTAAAATTCTTATTACTGTTATACTCATTGTCCGTTGTTTCGAGTTCAGATTCGAACTTAACGGTACATAAACACATAATCGTCGTTACAAGATATCAGTACGGTATCAGTCACGACAAAAATTGTAAATTGGAACTTTTACACATTTACATACCTCATAAAGACGCCTACAATAGAAATAAAGCAATAAGTATGTCGCAAGTATCACAATAAGTCCTTATATTAATGGAGATCATATGGAAATACAGCCTTATATTCTAGAGAGCTGCTGCAATAAGTTAGAGGGCAAGATAGCTAGTTTGTCAAGAAGATAATAAAACGGATGGGAGAACCAGGCAAGCATCGAACGGGCGACTACGCCCATGGTGTCCGGATATTGATGAGTCAACAGAGCCAACAGTGCAGTGAACGAGCACAGACCGGCGGTAAAAAGAATGAAGAAGGGCAGTTCCTTCTTCGGATAGACACTGACATCGTGGAACGATGGCAGGAGTTCCCGGTCGGCGCATTCAGTACACGTTGGATATGGATAAAACAGATGCCCACGTTCAAGTGGATAAGGTAACATCCTGAACGTGCCCTCCCAAGTACAGTGGAGTAAATTTAGGGCACCCTCTATCTGCTTCCAATGTGCCAGATGGAAGAACGCGTACGCAATCGCTTCGGAGTCACCACGTTTTAGCACATGCTCGGGAGGCAAGATGAGCGGCTTCATTTCCAGGAGATACTTGGGTACATGAGGATTGAATTCTACAGCCCGATGGATCGCCTCCACTGCCGACATCTCGGCGGTGGTCAGACCGCGTTTGCTAGCAATATCGGGTGAAAATTTGTCTGCCACCAGACGGGCCTTCAGCAACGCCGCTGTGTAGCAAATAGTTGCCGATTTGGGCAGACTGATGTCATCATACTTGGCTAGAACAGCTTGCACGTCCGCGTATGCCTGCATCTCCAATAGGGTCTCGATCAAATTCTCGTGGATATTCAATACATTCATGATGGGCGGTACCTCCTTTGTGAGATCACGAAACATCTTCACCGCTTCCTTAAGTTTTCCTAACTTCCTCGCGCACATTGCTAGTCTTCTTTTGATGTAGATTAATACATTCGTATCCCTTCTGTGTATTGCCTCAGCTATGGATCCCTGGTGTTGAGTATTCTGTGATTTCCTATAATTGTTTTCAGCCACTTTCAAAGCTTGTTTCAGGATCTTCTCCGCCTCGATGATAGTAGTGGCCTCTTCCTCCGCAAGAAGAATATAAGCTGGTGCACAATCAGGATTACGATCGAGAGCACTGTGTGCCGCTTGTATCCTCACTACTGGATTGCGCTCTCTCCAAGCTGTTTGCATGATCTCGTACTCTGCTTTACCTATAAGAGAAGAATTTATTAGCTACGTATCTCTCAAAATATCTTATATCTAAGATCAAAAGAACAGAATTAATCTCTAATTGATCAAACATCTTGAAATTAACAATAAGTATTTTTAATTTATGGCGCTTTTCAACAAGAGATACAGAAGACCTATTCTTTTAAATTCTTTTTATGCAGTTCATTTGTTCTCTTTTCTTTTCTTTAATATAAAGAGAAAAGGAAGAAAGAAGAACATGGAAAAAGTTTAGCTAAAAAAAAAACAGATCTACTATAAGATAATCTTTGTGATTATATTTCATCTTTGTTTAACATTGGCAAACACAAGAATGTAATAACTTATATTGTTTAAGCTGAACTTCTTACATAGTTCATCTTTACTCTTTTCTTTTTCTTCAATGTTCAGGGAAAAGGAAGAAAAATAAACAATGCAAAAAGTTCAGGTAAAAAGAATTTAAATTTTTTTGTTGGAAAGCATCCCTACTAATATTTAAATTTTTCATACAGATATATTATGATTAAAATAATTATACATTTAATTCAGAATATCAACAACTGATATTTCTAAGTGTTTTTTTATGAACAAATAAGGTATGTATTCGGATCATACCAGTATCACCTTCACAGGTAAAGAATGTCTGATGATCCTGTGCAGATAAGTTCATGTCATAATATGTGAGAGGCTCTTTGTTAGTGGCCCAATAAAATCTTTGATATTCTGCGCCTCTGAAGAGATTAATCGGATTGCGCCAGACCTTACACTCGGGCACGTTCTGATGATTGGAGGATCCTCCTGAGTTGCTGAGGCTTGTACCATTGCCATCGTTAGCGTTGTCACCTCCGCCGATCCACGGCGAGATGTGGTTCAGTGACACTTGCTCGATGAACGAAGTACCATACTTCCTGAAGTACCACCATTCAAAGATGAGAATCAAACCGGAGATGAGGGACGACGTACCGGTGAGGGCGACGTAGAATTTTGGGGTTAGAGTATTCAGGAGCAATGTCGAGTCCCACATGCTGGTGAATAGCAGTGCCATTTGTACTCGCTCGAGAGAAAAAGCTCCGCGCGTTTGTTACAAATTAGCGACGACCAGTCGTCGCTTTCCCGCCACGGTCGTCGCGAGACACCAGTGTTCACCGCTGTTTACCACACGGCGCGCGACATCCGGAACACGATGACTAACAGCAAGACTCTACGCGAACTCTCCTGTCGTGCCGCTAATCCGCTAACGTATCCAATCTGTCCACAAAACTCGTGTCGTATGCTGAAGAGAAAATTGCTAGATGATTATTCGGTTATTCGATTCGGCACGCGTGCATCGTCACGCGTCTCCTCTCAGTCCTCCACAGTCCTGGCGTCTCCCGGCGCGTAGTAAATATTTTCGACCGATGCTGATGTCAATGCTGACAACATGCCACAATCTCATACGAAACGGTTAAATTCTTCCTCGGTCGATAAGGGATAAAATCGAAAGAAAAAGTCGCGCGCTGCAAAATGTCGAATCATGTTGATTGATAAAGGAGAAATTATCAAGTTTCTTATTGTTGCTGACTATTTAATTGCATCCAATGGCGATAGATGGCAACACAATTTTATTGTATTCGCTTTGCATTTGTTTATTCGTCACTAGATGGAGTTAGATGGTCAATCAATTGGTCCTCACTTTTTATATCTTTTTTTATATCTTTTTTTTCATGGGTAGTAAAACAAATTTTTTATATATTAATATAAACAGTTTTTTATAAAAAAATATTTTTCAATCAAAAAAATAATAATTAAATTAAATTAATTTAATTAATTAATTACACGATTGCGTGTTAAATATGCGATAACAATAAAGACTCGACACTTAAGTAAGCCACAAGACGTAGAAAACGATGTAATAAGAACAAATTAGCTAATTACAAATACGCAAATTATGACGCCTTAATGCATGTTATACGGCCACTTGACATATATGTATATAGAGAAACACAATTCAGTAGCGTTAGAAATGTGCGAACTATACGAATCGAATCAGATAAGATCTGTATAATTCGAATCCGAACTATTCAAAAATATTGAACCTAAAAGATTGGAATACAAATTAACATATTTAACAATCTTATAAAATTCCACTAGTAAGTAAACAGATAAAATTTTTTTTACTATCTATGTAAAATTCAATCTAACAATAATTGTTGTTAGTTAAAAATTATGTTTCAATGATTTGATTTAATTTAATTCGATTCGATTCGATGTTAAAAAAACTTTGATTCGCACATCTCTTA
>NW_017259591.1:179844-188377 GCF_001594045.1 Atta colombica
CAGCAATAACAAAAAAATTTCTCTTAATTATTTTTATTCTAAAATTAAAAAAACTTTAACACCTCTTTCAGTACAGAACTTTCTAACAGAATAAATTATGGAAGATTTTGCTTCCCAAAAATTTTTAGATCGCTAAAATAAATTCGATTTAGGTCTTGAAATTCTAAAATTTCAATTTCAAAGAAATAATTTGATTATCGTGAAGCACTTCTGAATTTGCTTGTATCCTGAAAATATCAAATTTAAAAGAATAGTAACCATAAAAGAAGGTCTAGTGTTACAGAGTCATAATCAGAGCTTGAAAGTTAATTTGGAAATAATTGTTTGTAATAATTGTAATCAGAGTTTGAAGGTCAGTAATAATTGTTTAAGTATGTAACACTGATAAGCTTCAAATAAAGCAAAATTGGAAATTTGATATGATATTTATTTTACTTTGCAATTAAAAACTCCCTAAAACTAAGTTTCATGATAATCAATTACTATTTTTTATATAATTTCTGTTTCGCCATATTAAACTTTCACTAGTCTTTTTTATTCAAGATTACTCAGATTCGAATAAAGCATTATGAAAAAATTACCTCATAGGTCAAATTTCATAAAAATTGAGCGAGCAATTTACAATTAAAATAAAAGAGGGTTATCTTAAATGAAATCATTGGATTCACAAAGGATTAATATTTCATCAATATTTGAATATTAAAATTAATAAATAATAATATAATAAATAATAATATGTATTAAATAATAACAAATCAATTTTAAACTTTGTCTCTACCTCGGCGTTTAGTTATAATATATGTATTTAGATATTATTCTATCTGATAATCATGAGACTGTAATCTCTCTCTCTCTCTCTTTCTTTCTCTCTCTCTCTCTCTCTCTCTCTCTCTCTCTCTCTCTCTCTCTCTCTCTCTCTACTAAAGAGTTTTTAACGATATTAATCAGTTAAAATAATTATTAATTACGTTAAAAATAAAATTGAGTTATGAATGTATACCAAATTGCTTTAGAAAATCGTGATAATTTTTTAAAGTAAAATATCACAGTAGAATAGAATATCATATTGCAAGAATAAATAATAATTTTTCATTTGATTTTAATTTATGTAATAAATATTATAATTTTTAAAGAGTAATTAATGCAACATACATAATAATATTATAATTAATATCATATTAGATACATATAAATATAATAATAAATATAATAATAAATGTTAATATTTAATTCATAAATAAAGAGAATATTTCAAAATATGAATATTATAAGACCCAATTTTCTTTCTATTAATTCCTATTCAAGGACGAGCCTCTCTGTCTATCTTTCTCTCTCTCTGCAACGAATAATATAGAAATGCTCAAGTTTATGAGGATACATGTTATGTAAGTATGAGGAAGCAGATAACTGGAATAATGGAAGCATATGGTGGACAGATAATAGTTTACTATACGGACGTGGTTATCTTACATGACGCCTCGAACGTCAGCAGATCTTCGGCGCATTCGAAGGTCTTTCCTTTTATCTTTCTTCTTTCCCTAGAGCGCTAACACTTTGCTCGTCCCAATAACCCACTTATCGAAGAAACGTCTTCAAGACATTTGCCACGTGTCTTGCAGGACATCTTGCAATCTTATAACATTTTCGACTGCAGTGGATTTGAACGGATCTGGATTGAATTGATGCATTGCATGCTTTACTATTGGTAAATGGCGAATAGTATAACATGTGATGTCATTAATCCAACCAAATTGGTTCAAGTCCACTGTAGTAAAAAGACGCTAATAATTTGATAAGATTAAACGATCCTTGAATTCTAATTGTTTCAGCAAAAATGTTGAAACATTAATGATTATCGATTTGTAAACGATTGAAAAAGATCATTAACTATCAAGAAAACTTCAGGAAAGCTTATAAGGATAATAAATTCGTTCCTTAGATAATGTCAAGCGAATTTTAATAGAATTTCAAGTTAAAGCTAAGTGACAAAAACAGATATGATAAATGATGATTCCTTTTCATTCTGCATTTCCGCAAGTCTTTTTAGAAGATTTATTTGCTAGTTGATCGAAAAATCTCTGATTAAATTTAAAACTGTCTGTGAAACATTTTATATAACACTTTAATTTATTCAAAATAGAAGTATAGTCGATTTCTTTTTCTGATCGTTTTATCATTTCTCATAGAAATTTCTCGTAGAAGAACTCGATAACATCAATGCTTTTGTTGTTCAGGATTATTTCGCATCATTGTTATTTCAAATTTGTGAAAATTCTCAGCCAGTGAGATGCGAATGTATTAATCGATTCCATAGAATTTTTCGCAACTATTTTTTTCTACGGGATATATTGAGAGATTTCTAAAGTCAAATATTTACTGTATACTTTAATCCTAAAATATAGGTGATTGATTCATCCCTAGATTTTCATGTGAAAAGCTACTCTTCTTTGCCGTACGCTGCAGTAATATTTTTCTCAGCCGTACAATCGGATGGAAAGGATTGAATTATTCGGCTAAATCGATATAAAGGCGGATAAAGGCGAAGCACGTGATAGTAAATAGCGATGAAAAAATGCGATAAAATGATTTTCGACAAAATTAATTGTGTAATTAAAAGTAGACGAGTTTAAACCTGCACCTACATAATTTTGTAACAATAAAAGAATAATTCGTTTTACAAGTGAATCTCTTTTCAGCAGTTTAATGCTTTTAAGATCATTCGTCTTTGATTTTAATTGACTGCGAAAAATAGATCACTGACATATATTCAGATAACTCGTTTGCGTCGAGACGTCATCTTTCGCGACGTCTTTAACATGATAAGTGCATCTGCATTTAAATGCGTTTGACTATGACTCTGAGCGTTTTCCTACCTTCTTCCACGCTTTCGAGAGACATTTTTCTGCGCGTCGTCGATGAAAAGATGATTTTCACAGACGATCTCGCTTGTCGCCAATATTTCCGCCGCCGTTGTACGCATCGTCAAAGGAAAGAAAAAAGAAAGTCTGGATCGGCTACATTTCGTTTATCCCTCGAGAATGAAACGCAATACTCAGATATGTGTCGAGGTAAAACAGAGAAGGAAAATCGCACAATTTATTCAGCGAAAAAAGGAATGTGATCCGAAAGATCGCATAGCTTCACATGTGTGTAACTATTGTACATCGTGGAGAGAAAACCTAAAAACGTTTCCAAATCTTTGAATACAATAAGCATAACATAGGCATACAAATGTAAAATTTTGTTTTTTACCTCGAAAACACTCGAGCAAATTGTTTGAGTTGTAATATCTACTTATGTTTATGCTCTATGTGTGTGTGTGTGTGTGTGTGTGTGTGTGTGTGTGTGTGTGTGTGTGTGTGCGCGCGCGCGCGCGCGCGCGCGCGTGTGTGTGCGTGTGTGTGGGTGGGTGTGTGTGTGTACTTTTGACTATTTCTTTGATTATTTCTTCTCTTCATTTAATGTCCGTTTTTATCAATATAATTTAATTTTGATCTCAGTTCAATTAACTCTTCATCTTTCTCTAGTTCTAAGAATTAGAAAAAGATGGAAAGTTAAACCGAGATTAAAGTTAATTTACATTGGTAAGAATGGATATAAGTAATGTTCAGAATGCAAATTTTGCACGTAAAATAGATTATTATATAAGTATCTATTATTATATTATATAAATATCTCTCTATTTACATCTATTTCGATTTTCGGATTTATAATCAGTAATAAGCACTAATAATTAGAAAAAGATAAATAAGTTAAGTCCAAGATTAAAATGAATCTACACCCAGAGAAACGTCATTTCTTGGATTTGAACATAATTTTTTTAAATCCAATAAATTGATTTTAAAAAATAATATTTAAATCAGAATGACGTTCACAAATCAAAGAAATTTTTTCTTTCATATAGCAAAGAAACATTTCTTTAAATCGAAGAAATCTTTTCTCTGAGTGTACATTGATGGAAACATTAACTTACTTTTTCACGTATCCTTGTAATTATTTATTTATGTTCAGAATAGCTAATTATATAAATATTATTATTAAAAGAGAATGGCATCCAGAAAGTAGCTTATAATTGTTACAAGATTTTTTGATGATATTGATATTTATACATTTAGACTCAATGAGGGGAACTAAGGATAAGAAGAATTAATTAAAATTTGAGATAATACATGCAATTGTAAAGATGTTTTTTCTATTAAAAGCAGCAAAAAAAAAAAACAATAGATTTGAACCCGTATTCAAAATTCACTTTTATCGATATATATGCGTTCTTATATCTGAATTTCAGTATTATAGAATCTATATACAGTATACTTAATTACATGCTAAGTATACACACTAAATATATATCGTAAAAACACTATATGCTAAATATAATATTATCGCAAAAGCACGTTCTGAATACGAGCTCGATATATGGATTACTATTCGACTTATGACTACAATTCACGGCGATTTACGACCGAGGTCTAGGAAACGTAATTTTCCGTCGTAAGTAGAGGGATACCTGTAATCATCATTATATATATATTACAATCAGTAATAATAATAATAGAAAACACGATATCTTCTCGAAAAAAAGGGAAATTTCTTTGTATATACACGCCGCCATCCTTTTTCTCTTCTTCCCCGCAACCATGCGTTCTCTTTCTCCAGCTCCATACCTCCGTATAGTGGTACAGTCGATCGGTGGGTCGGTCACTGAACCGCCGCCTCCTGTAACCGCCGCCGTCTCGTCCCATTCCGTCCCATCCCACCGCACCGCACTGCACCGTCGCGCCGCGCGATCGAGCTGGTACCGTTAGGATTTCGCCGCGATTCGCCTGGAAGCAGACAACGTGGAAAAGCGAGCCGGAACTATGCGTATATTACCCCCTCTCACTTCCTCCCGGATCTCGAAGATTCGGTCGTGGAAATTTTCCAACTGAACCCTGACCCTGGGAATCAGAATTTCGATTAGAACACGTGGTTAAAAGATTCAGATTGAGATCGCGGATATGAGGCCGAACACGGAGTGTTTCGAGAATCCGTTTCTTCACTCTAAAATAATCTAAAAAAATCTCTCTCTCCCTTTCTTTCGGGATGGATTTAACACCAGTGTCTACATAATTCTAACTGTGTTGGTATTTATATAAATACCAACACAATTAGAATTATATCTAAAGAAGCTCACACACTTCTATAAGTATCAACAATAGATGTTACAAGTCTTAAGCCATAAGAAATGGACGAATTCAGTCAATTATTCTCCTCGCATACGTAGTGTAATTGATCAATTTTTTACGGCTTAAAACTATTATAGATCCGCGCTAATAATAATCATAAGACGTAGCATAAGTTAGCGAATCAAAGCTGAAAGTTTTTGAAAATTAACTATGATTGTCTAATTCTTATGGTATATACATATATATTTATATATATTTATTGATACATCTTACGATTACTGTTATATTATAGAAAGAGTGTGTGCTATCTTAATAGCGTTTTTCATTGGTAGAACTGGTGCATACTCAGTGCACAGCACATTAAAGCTGTTGCATACTATTCTAATCTAAATGTAAAAGTGAGATTATCTCAATTGGTAAAATGCCCAATGTATATTTTATTACATAGCACGATAAAATGTATTGAATATTTCGCGGTTTAATCTGTTTCTATATTTTTATTAAACGTATATTTTTATGTCGGTTTATATACAACGGCTTTAAAGTGCGCATTGTTCTGCCAATGAAAAACGCTAAGAGTCATGGTATACAAAAAACTAACGCAATAAAACGTAAGCAATAAGCGAATTGACCAATCACAGTAGAAACTGTAAGGCCATAATATAAGCATGAGTAACAAATTCAACATGTTGATTTCCTTACTGTTTACGTTTTACTGCTTAACGTTTTTTTTTATGTGCCATGGCTCTTAGATCTGATTGTACCAACGCTACTTTGATTTTAAGCGAAGCTTAAAATTCTCTTTTGTTTTAAAGCAGAGAGAGAGAGAGAGAGAGAGAGAGAGAGAGAGAGAGAGAGAGAGAGAGTCTAAGCCTAGCTTTAAATTAAAGTAGTATTGAAGCAATCCTTACAGTTATAAATCTACACTGTTGTTATTAATATTAATATATAGTGAGAATTATATAAATACTGTTAAATCCACATCGATATTTTTTAGAATGTTGCCGATTTCGGTGAGACAAGAGCAAAATGTGTTCCACTTCGCATCTCAGTTATTTTTTTATACAATTGTATTTCGGATACCAAACGTGGAATCAAAGTGTTTCACTTTCGCGATTTAACAAAAGAAAATAAAGAAAAATCGGTCTCTTTGAAGTTTAGTATTTCATTTCATCTCGACCGAGCAATCACGGAATTGATAACGCAATTAAAAATTCGTTACTCTATTCGTTAATTAAATCTCTCAGCTGTTCGGTCGAGTTCGTAATTACGTGCTCGAAATTCGCCGCGCATTCGCGCACACTTTTGCCGCGATGTATTGCTGTAATGTAATCCTCTCTTTCTCTCGCTTACTCGCTCTCTCGCGGTTTCTCGTATTACCCCGCGACCACGCCTCCTGTCTCTACGTTCTCGTGTCTCCCTTTTCCAGCGGTTTCCACGAGCTTGCCGAAGACGGATGCCAACTTTGCCAAGTTTCGGTGTAACCATATAACGAGGTATATATGACGCCACACGGCAGTCAATCTCGTATCGCTAACCGTACTGTGTGCATACGCGCGTGCATTCGAAATGCAGCGATGCCAGACATTTTAATGGCATGTCGATAGGTATATTCGCCTTCGACTCGAGTGCTGTTCCGATAATTTCGGGCGCGAATGCGATTCTGGGAGAAGGCTGGGGAAAGAGGACCGATTTTTCCAGCGTTACATTAAACTTTTTTCAGATACTCATCATTCATACCGTCCTTCCAATCAAACTTTTCAAACGCGATCGCGTACCTCACGGGTCGCCCGGAAGCGAGTTTCATAACTACGTCAATGTGGCTAATGCAGTGATGAATCGGTATTTCAGTTTGAAAGAAGACTTTGAGTTCTTAGGAAAAAGAAGGTCGAACTCTGCGTAGAAACATGGTGGTAATAATAACTTTATTGTTATAGAATTTTTTTCTACTAATGCTTGGATGCAACACTGAAAAAAAATGTCTGGTTGAATTAATTGGAATTCTGATTGAAAATAGACAAATCAGAATTTTCTGGTTAAACCTTACTAAATTCTAGGTGTGATAATTGGAATTTTGATCGATATATTCCAAATCTTTTGGTTTGTTTATTTTCAACCATTTATTTTCAAATTTATGTTTATTACAACAGATTTACTACATCTACAAATGAATGCTACAAATGAACAAAGCAAAATGGTTTAATATTTCGTAATCTTGGCAATTTTATAATCTCTCCCTTATAAAATCTAAATTTCCTTATAAAAATCCAAATTTTCATATTTCCTAAAAGTTTATAATTATTAGATATTAGATATTTATCGCGATATCTATTTCTATATCATGCAGCAAAGAGTTGATGTAAATAAAATAATATTATCTAAAGAAAAATGCGAATTCCATCTTGTTTCAATAAAACTCTTATCGAGAAAGGAGTCAGAAAGTCAAGTTGTATTTTTTGCGATATCTGTCTCCATATAGATATATATAAGTACGTATTACTCTCCGCTCTGACCTCCCTCTGCGAGTGCAGTTAACGTCTCCATCGTTACATTGACCTAGATAAACGACGCCGTCGCGCCCTAAAATGCTGTGCAATGTTGAACATACTAACGCGAAAAGAGAGATGCGTGGGTGAGGTCGGAAAGTTACAGAAGTACATTTTATTCCTTCACCTCGTGCCATTTTTTTCTACAAGTTCTCGAAAAAGAATTTTTAACAAAAAAAAAATTTGATGCTTTTTTTTTTGTTAAAAAGACGAACATTGGATTTTTTTTGCTTCACACAGTATTCGATGAGAAAATAGCATTCCGAATGAGTCTACAATGTAATATATAATTAAAAAGATTCGTCTTACGTATGTAAAAAGGATAATTTAAATTAAAATTTATAAATTATGTAACATTATTTTATTATCATTAGCCTCTTAAATTTTTACTAAGATAATGTTTTTTGTGTAAAATATACATATTCTTAAATAACTGATCTTATTCTTTAAAAAAAGAAAATCATTTTTGTTAAAACACAAGTAGATATATAAAATAAGATATAAGTTTCATAAATCAATGTTTCAATCAAAAGTTTTTTAAATACAATACAATATTTTATTAGGATATTTTAGAAATTGATTAGAATGAAAAAATTTTACTACAGATTATAATGGCGGAAATATAATGATTTAATATGTTAAATAATTATTTAATCTGTTTAAAATAAATTAATAAATAATAAATTGTTTAATTTGAACAAAGATAAAAGTTTCTCTTTGTTTTAATTAAAAATATTAATTTATCATTATTTTTTTCCAAATTTATTATGTTGTTCGAGAAGAGTGAAAAAAATCATATAACTTTAATAATTCAAGGAAAAA
>NW_017259591.1:188477-193680 GCF_001594045.1 Atta colombica
AAAATAAAATGCTTTTAGATTTTTTACAATGTTTTTAATATGTTATCAAAAATACATTTGTCTGATTGAGAAATTTTTTAATCTTGAGTTTATAACTTTTTTTTAAAGAAATAAAAAATATAAAAACTTGTAACACATATATATATATATACATAAAATTTAATAATTCAACGATAAAGCTTCACATTTTTACCGTTTCTTTAATTTAATGTCTGCCAAGATCTGTTAAATAATCTGATCATTTACACACAATTTTTTACTTCTCGGAGCACAATTTTTTCAATGTATTAATAAAGCAATAAATATATAAATTTATACAAAAAAATATTTAACATCTTTATATGTTTAATATATAAATGTGTATTTTATTGTCTATATATTAGAGACTTAATATGCAATAATAGCCTATTCATTGAAATTAATTTGAAATTGGTAGAATAGAATATTTATTGCGCGTTTACTTCATACTGTGTTAAATATTTTGTGGCAGCTACGAATTGGCTGGCACACCGTGCTCGACTACGGTGCTCGTTTTTTGCATATAGTGCGCATATTATTTGCACAAGGTTACCTTGCTGTTATTCATGCGGTGAAACTAAACCAAGTAGTGATATTCCACTGTGTCATATTATCTTCTGAAATACGTTGATTTCCTATAAATAATGATAAGCGATTCAACAACCGTGCGATTAATCACTTCCCACGATTAACGTCTCGTAAATAAATCGAGGCGACGATTATTTAATACTGAGAGACATTTTATGTGATTTATTCATTTAAAGCAGAAATCAACATGATGACGGATGGAAATTATGAATTATTGTTTTATTGTTTTATTTATTACTCTTCCTGATAATAATTATTTCTTTTTAACGTTTCGATTCGAATAGGTTTCTGATCGAGTTTTAAATTTTACAATTTTATTGCAAATTACCCATCATTTTCAGATTGAAAACGTAATGATACATGAATTACCAGAACGAATGGTTCAAGTAATGGAAAGCCATGATATAAATCAGTGTTGTTTATAAATAATATTGTGTATTTCGTAGGATTAACGCATTCGAAATGCATTGTGGGAGTGCAATGCATTTGAATTTCAATTGTATAATTCGGAACGGTTCATTGCGTTTTAATTAGCCATTAACTCAACTCACGTCGTACCGCAGGGCATCAGAGTAGTTGTCGTTTTTAAATTTTTCGCTTATTAATAAAATATTGTGTTCACAGAACAGGTTAATCTGAGCTAAGCAGTGTTGCGATGAATTTAATTAATAAATATAATTGTAATTAAGCCTATACTTTAAAGTTTATCAAACACCATACATCATAAATCCGATGTTCATGTACTTTTCTTTTTCTTTCTTTTAATGGCTCTTATTTCTTATGTTATTTTAATTTGGACAATAATAATCAATTAAGTAAATATAAAATCGTAAAAAAATATAGAAAATACTTATTAAATGTAAATACAAAATTTGATTAGTATTGTTAGAAATGTCAAAAATTTTTAGTCCGTTTCGATAACTCTTCTAATATAATTTATATTTGTGTATCTATGATTTGTTATATAGAAAGAATGATTTTCCTAAAGTACATAAAAATTTAGCTACAGATCTGAAAATAAGGTCGTTAAATTCACCAAAACAATTATATAGTAGAAAATTCAAGCAATGCTGAGCAATGCTGCAAAAAGTTTTGACATTCTAGCAGGGTGAGCGTTCTACATAATTATTTTGATGGTCCAACAAAATTATTTTCAGATCTGTATTTAGCGAGATTTTTAAGTATTTCAACTGTTAAGTAGTTCAACTGTTCTTTTTATGTTGAAATGCTTCTGTCACAAGATTAAAAGCTATGACATATAAAAAACTTAAGCAGTAAACAAATCAACATTTTGGATTTATTATTGCTTACATTATTACCGTACGTTTCTACTGAGATTGATCGATTCACTTATATTTCTTATGTCTTATTGTTTTACATTTTTTTATGTCCTATAATCTTTATTTAGATTGAAATTTATCGGGCGAACAATGTTGATAGCGACTATTTTCTATAATCTATTCTATTATTCCTAATATAGATATATATATATATATATATATATATTTATTCATAATAACTCTATTCTTAACTCATATTTTTATTCATTACGTTATAACATGAGATAACTGTTGCTTTAAAATGTGTGTGAACATAAATTATTTATTATTTCAAGATATGGAAATACATACACGAAAGTGTAACGTTGCGATGTCGACTACTGATTTTCAATTCCATCTACTGCTCGAAATTCCATTCGTCGCGCGAGACGTCACGTCGCAACGTTTCGAGCAGGTAATTTCGTATACAATCGTATTGTTTTCACATTATTCTTCCGCCACGATCATAATAAAGTGTACGTCACATACGATTAACATTGTAGAAGAATCGCACAAAGTGTCGCGCTGTTGTCATATTCTCTTCTTCTTTCTTTGAGTGACGTGCGCGTGATCGTAACCTTATTTTCTAAAGTGTATGTCGTGTGAAAGTGCTACAAAGAAACAGCGAAAGAAGTTGAGAGGAGAAGCAGACCTAGAATCGCATTGGGCGACAGTGGATTCAATCTTGGAGTAATTTATTATTTACATATTATTTACTATTTATTGAATTAAATCTTTTCTTTTATTTGTATTATTTATTTGATGATTATAAAATTTATAGAAGATTTTACATAAGATGATTTGTGCATATAATCTCATTTTAGTTTAAAAAATTTTATTTATAAATTTCTTTTGTGAAAATTTATAGTATAAAAGAGACTTTTTTTTTAAAGGAGTGTACAGCTTTCACTTTTTCGCAATTGTACGGAGATCGTTTTATTTCTGTATTTTTTTATGTATTTTTCTTTATAGGAACCAAAAATGATCATAATAATAACACTTAAGGAAAAATTGATACATTGAAATAAAGAATAATATCCTTATTCACATCGTGAATCGCTTTCAGTTATGCCTTAATAATTTAAAAACTAATTCAGAATTGTTAATTCAACTCTGAATTAATTTTTAAATGTTTAAAGCATAACTCTTTGAGACAATAATTTCGTAACAATGTGAATAAAAGTTTTATTAACTTTATTTTACAATGTACCAATTTTTTCTTGAGTGTAGCACAATTATTATAATAATTTTCAATTTCTACGAAGAAACATATATTAAAAAATGTAGAAATAAAATAATCTTTGAACGTATGAAAAAAGTTGTACTCTCTTTATATAAAGATTTTATTAGACATCGTAGGCACGTTATTTAGTTTTGATATTATACTAATACAGAAAATAAGTACTAATATAGAAAAATATGCAAACAAATTGATCACGCAATTATCTAACTTTTGTGAAACTATCAAAATACGATCCATTGTACTGACAATTATTCTCGCAATACAAAATGAGCAAAAAAAGAACTAACATTGTGTGAGAAATGAGAACAATAATCAATTCAATTCGATTTAACATTATTTCTAAAAGTAAACACTACTTGAAAGACGAATATAAAATTCGTATGCAATAATTTATTTTTTGGAATAATTAAGTATTTTGAGCGTTATTAATTTGGATATATTATATATATTTTATATATTTTGCAGAGTCACAATTCTGTGCATTATATCGATAAGTTAAATTATTTTTTTTTTTTAACTCAGTAAGTAATGAATTCATGAATATTCCAAATAAATATAACATTTTTCATAGAACTATTGCCTTGAAATAGATAGAACAGATTAGAGTGATTCAAATGTTTAATCTTAGTATATAATTACAATATAACTGTCTATTGCAGATCTATTATACAAAAATATTCATACAAAGCTCGTAATATAAAACATCATTGGTTTGATTATTTACTGATATATTTCATCATTTCTGCCCTTTATACATGGGCAATATTTTTAAAAAAACGTGATTGACAACAACATGGAAATATAATATCAATTATCGAGTACGTTATATTTTAGCAATTTTGCAAAAGTAAACAAAAAATAATAAAAAAAAGAATAAAGGCTCAAACCGTAAAATAAGTAATATTATTTTTAAAAGATTTTTTTGTCTGTAATAAATTATTCTGCAGTATCATACAAAGAATTTATTTTTAAATAAAAGAGATTCTGTTAATGCAAAATAAATATGGAAGTGATATTAGGTTGGACTTTTCCAAATTCCGTGTGCCAAATTACCGATTGTCACGGATAAGTCGATGCAAACGCGTGTGAACACGAACGTTTACCTCCCGCGCGTATACCGCGTCGCAATATTCACTCCGTCAACCGACAAACTGCATAAAACACGTGCTCCGACCCGTAAATTCATCGCCGGGCTTCGTGCGGTAGTTTGCCGTCGTGGTAATTGATATCGCAGTTTGATATCGGCTGACGTTGTGCCGGGAAAGAGGAGAAAGGGGAGCTCGGTATGGAATAGGGGTTGCTGCAGTGAGGAGAGAGAAGCGACGAGGAGTGCAAGGGGATGTCGGTGAAGGATAGGGAGTTGAGGGAAAGAGGGTGAGGAATATGAGGAGAGTGAGGAAGGTGGATAAGGGGGAAAGGGAGGATGGCCATGGCGGGAGGAAGAGAAAGAGAAGAGGTAGAAAGGGAAGTTATGGGGGATGGAGTACGAGTAGGGGAGGATGGACGCGGTCACTATGGCAACCATGCCTGGGTTTCAGGGCTCCGCATCGGTGAGATGGTTTGGGTAAATGTTCCAACGCGCCTTGGAATGGATTTCTCTCGCTTTACTACCAAATGGGGTTAGTCAGTGCTAAACGCATGCTTGTTTTCTTCGCGCCTTTTCCATCTCACTTCTTTCTCCCTTCTTTTTCTCTGTCATTATCCGTTTTAATGTTTTTTTAATATCATTAAACAGGAAAACTTTGAAAACAGTGAATTGCCATGTTCATTGCGTTTTAATATTATGAATAATTATAGCAAAGAGGGGCAATTTTTTAATTTGTTGCGTTGCTATACAAAGTATAATTATTCTTATAGATCAGAAAATAATTGTTGTAACGTATTTTGAATTTCTGCTGTGATAGTGACAAGATGCGAGTTTACTTTAACTTGTCAACTTCCGTCCTATCTTTATTTTGTGTCTAGTATATTATAATAATTATAGAAATATTATTAAAATGAAATATCGATGATATAAATAATTTTTACCAAATAT
>NW_017259591.1:193780-200015 GCF_001594045.1 Atta colombica
ATCAAAAGGTTAAAATTCGTAATTCAATTGGCTTTAAAAGACAAAATAAACGTTGAAATTCACTACGAATTCATAAGAATTTCAGACAAGATTATTAATAGATTTATTCTCTCTCTCTCTCTCTCTCTCTCTCTCTCTCTCTCTCTTTGTCTCCCTTCTCGGTTTTGCAGTTGCAAAAAATCTGATAATCAGTATCTTACGAGGTATACATCGTGACGGACGAAAAATCGCGAGTCGCGAGCTTATTGCGCGTCGTATGTTATCCCTCGTGTAGCGTGTCCGCTATGACGCGATTCTCACACTGTAAGAATGATGACAGAGAAAGGAAGGACATGGTGTTGGTTAGATGAGAAAGTGGTTAGACTTCGGATCGCTGCGGGAACGAAACGAAAAAGAGAGAGTAGAATATAGGAAAGAGTAAAGTGATATTTATTACGTTTTCTATGACGCGCGTCTATTTAGAGGATTCTAAATAACATAAAAAAACAGTGTATAATATTGTACAGTAGTGTAAATACTATAATAAAGTAGTTCTGTATAGAATAATGTTTGATCATTGTATGATCTGTATTCATTATTATAATTATTTGTAACACATTGACTCAAATTTGTATTGACCTCATTATTTTGCACATTTTACATACTGAAAATGGCCGAAACGTTTATTATAATTTGTTAGTTTTTGATTGAGTTTTAAATATATGACTTTCGCTAACGACATCCTGCATATGTCTTTTTTGCTTTTTTATTTATATATTGAAATTAATGTTATTTGAAAGTAATTGCGAAATTATTATAAACTTATAATGACAATTGCATTATACGTGATAACTGTGAGCCACCTCAGTGTCCATACAGGGAGACAACAAAAAGAAGAATAATTGCATTTATATTATTTAGATGTAAGATTTTCTAAAATTTAGATGTAAGATTCTCTAAAACAATTTTTATATACTATATGATTTCTGTAATAGTGATGATTATTTTCAAAATTTCAGTGATATCCTTCTTCCTTTATAATTAAAATTTTAAAAAATAACAAAGTTGCTTAAAAAAAGAGAAAAAAAGAGAGATTTTTATCGAAATTTAGTCACGAATAAATCAGAAGAGTTTTAGTTATTCAAAACTTTAAACTTTCACGTTCTGATCGTGATTTGAAATAGCGAGTAAGAAGAAAAGATTGTAAAAGATTGAACGTATTCTTCAATCCCAATCATAATTCTGATCTCTTTTTTTTGAAAAAAAAAATGTACGTCATTACGCTTGATTCTATTCTTACTAACTATTTCATTATTTATTATCTAATATCTCTTTTTTTTAATTGACTATAAGGAATTGATAACAATATTTTCATAAAATAAATTTTTTTTTATGTCTGTATTGTATTATCTAATTCTTTCTTGAATAATGATCTTATATACTTCATGATATGAGTTTTATAATGTATTCTGTTTTTTCATACAGACAGATACATAAAAATAGTTAGTATAATCACTACATTTTTATTACAAGTGGAAAAGATAAAAGACAAAAAAGCAAAATTATTTCTTTTAAATTTGTCGAAATTGTGATTTATATTTCCCAGTGTAAAATAATAAAATTTAAAAAGAAGCAGAAATTTATTGATTCAATTATATGATTAATGTACTTATTGTTTATATTAAAAGAAATCTAAATTTTAAATATCTCAAAGTTACAACAAGTTTTAATTCTCAATCAAACGCAAATCGTATAAATATATTCTCTTTCTGTGTAAATCGCACATACATACGTAGCTTCATAAATTTGTTTATTATCGATCGTAAAAACATTGTTTTTTACGTCATGAATATAGAATTATTTACACTGTATCTACATTTGTCTGATAAAACAAAATAAAATCATTCTTTCGTCAATAATTAAAATCTTGAAAAATAAAAGAATAACTTTTCTTTTAGATAAAAACGTTTCAAACATTTTTTTATTTAAATTAATTTCTTCACACACCATACATGCGCGCACGCGCGCACGCACGCACACATGCACACATATAAATCTTCATTTCTGTCTTGAGTTTGATAATAATGATTCTATTGGGTTGTCCAGAAAGTTCGTGCCGATGTTGAAGGAAAATTGAAACGCAGAAAATTTAAATTTTTAATATACATTTATTAAATTATATAGGTTAGTCGGCACGAACTTTCCGGACAACCCAATATATAAATGCCATTTTATATTATAAACTAATTCACAAAATTTTCGATACATATAAGTATATATATATATTATGTATCATAAATTATTTTTTTATTAAAAAATACAATAAAATATGTGGACAAAAAGCTTATATACAGCGCGGAAATTGGTGCGCAAATTTCTGTATAATTAACAAATAATGTCTACATAAGATGTACAATAATTATAAATGTACAATAATTATCATCTTATTTGAATGTTTTGATTTTTCTTCAAATCATCATCAGCAAATCCATAGTGTCTTGACAAAAATCTCGTAATAATGTTGTTCAAACTCTATGAAACAGTCTTTGTGAAACTGAGGATGAGCATTTCCCTACTTTCTGGTTTGGAATAGCCGTAATTTGTTAAAAAGCCAAGTGATGTTCTCATTCTCCATAAATCACAAATTCGTTATTCCAAATGTAAGAAATCAGTTTTTGTAAAAGAACGATAACAAGAATAAATAAAATTTAATTTTACGATATACATTTATAACATATGTTCTAACGGTAGTCAAGATTACGTGTCTGACTTTGTTAATTACATAGAAATTTGCGCACCAATTTCCGCGCTGTGTATATGCTCTTATATATAATATTTTATATTTTGTATTTTTTAATTTCGAGAGCCCGATTAATATTTATAATTTAATATTTTTTTATTGGAGTTCACGAATTTTATACAGAAAACAAACACTATTCGTTAAATGCTTATAAACATTTGAAAAGATGAACATTTCATACGACGAATGAATTACCTTATTTATGTAAAACAGTTGGAAGTTCCTTGTCGGCATGATGAAAAGGCGGTCTTGCCGAAGAGGCAGTCTTCACAAAGAAAAGAAGAAGGAGACATGAATAAAAATATAAAGATCCTTGGTATCGAGGTCAAATGCCCTGCAAAATAGACAAGCCGCTAGTTTGCATTCGTTTCTTCGTATTTTAGCATATCGGAAGCTTGCTAAGCTGCTCACACGATAACTAAACGACAACTAAACGATATTTGTTATATTACTTTGACAAACCACATTGACTTATTAACGATACGTATTACAAATTCGCCGCGCGATTATGAGAGTCTTCTTTTTTTTTGATAACATCCGAATAATCTTTAATATGTTTCGTTTAATTCCATTGGAAATTTCTTGGAAATTCTTTTTTTTTTTTGAGGTGTAAGTCTGTTGCATATTATATATATTGCTATATTTCAATTTGTCATTGAAATGAATTAAAATCAAAAGTATCAGACCGAACTATATACATATTAAAATTTATGTTGATATAAGTATATTTTTGCATTTGTCTTAGTATTGTCGATTGAGAAATCGATACAGTATTGGCGTAATTACTGCAATTCAATTATGGTCTGCGTCAAGTCATTAATGAAATGGAGTACTTGAATATATTATGCGATTATAGATTAAACTGCCATTACAGAATCGTAATTACGATGTAGTGTGCGTCCCATTTCAAGAGATATCGATTAACATTTCGCGCTCGTTAGATAGACGTGCCGATTGTCTCATCATCGATTATGTGCATAATTATGACGTATGTTATGTATTTGTATGTTCATTTATACATATATTGGAGAATTATGCGTTTCCGCATAAACAGAAATATTTTCAATGGCAGTCACGTTTTCCCAGAGTTAATTCCAATTTTAAATAATGTTATATACAATAAAAGCATCTTGTATTTGTGATAAAACTGCTCTTTTGTTAAAATTTTTATATCTAAGTGTTAATTTAACATAATATGATTATATTATTTGAATATTTGTGAAACTGACATTTTTTAGTGAGACAATATTTATTATTTCACTTTAACATACATTGCCAAGAAGATTGGTTTACGATAGGGTCCTTAATTCATTCATCCATTCATCCATATCTTTTAAAACTCTATTTAAATCTTTATAGCCTTATCACTTTCTTTTCATATTCTTTCATAATAATAATAATAATAAATTACTACTCTTACTCTACTCTCTTCACAATAATTACTAACAATACTATTTCTACTTATCCTAGAACACAGCTCATTTCACAGCCTTCGCACTTACGTACTTACTTCTATCTTCGCAGTTCCTATTTATAGTAGTTTTTAGTTTCCTACCTGCCCTTTTAGTATCCTAATCTTTGTTCTACTCTTATGTCCTTCCAGTCTCTTCTGTCTTTGTCACTTTTTCTTTCCCTCTTTCCTTTCTTTCCGTAGCCTCCTCTCTCTATCCCTCCATAGTCTTAACATCTCTCCTTTAGTCTTATCTAAATCTTCCTCTCTAATACTTTACTTCCTTCCTCGCCCAATTCAGTAAATTTACCTTTGACTTTCTCACATTCTCACATAATGCTCCAAATTGTCTCTGTACCACGTCATATATAATTTCTTCTACTTTTTTCTAGCCAATATTTGTTGTCTTCTAAATTTCTGCACCTTAAGTTTATCAAGGCTCTCACTTCATCTCCTCTATCCATTTTCCATTCCTTCAGATTTTCTTATTTAAGGCTGGGATCCCGCAGTTTAAACTTATTTCCTTGTATTTCTTATTATATCTAGTTCTCATATTCTACTATCTTCCCATTATCTTTGTGTCTCTCTTTCTTTAATAATTAATCCTTCTTCGAAACTATGCTCTCCCATTTTCACTTTTTTCGCCTCTATTCCCTACCCATTTCTATTATAATATCTTTCTCTCTCCCTGCTATATGTATCGTTCCATCTGTCTTATAGATCAGGGAGACAACATTAATATCTCCATTGATGTTCCGTATCTCATTAACGTTTATTAATTACAGTACAATTGATGATTTCACTATCGCTCTCACTAACGTTCATCAGGTTACAGTACACTTGACGCTTTCACTCTTGCGCTCTTTAACGTTTTTTATTTGACGCGTTATAACGAATGTTCGGATAGCAGTCGGCTAAGGAAACTCGAGTCCCTGGATCGTTTCGAGACCTCACCTACAAGTGCTTTTCGACTCACCTGAATCTTCTCGATAGATAAACTCGTGGTCAGACTATTCGCGATGACGCCTAGGGGAAATCCTGAGTCGCGATCACGCACGCACACACGTAAGATGGGGTCGTAATAATATTCCGTATTCTGGACAGATAGTACATGATCCACTCTGGCTTGATTACTTGGTCGAATGAATTCAGCGGATCCTTGATTTCTTTCCGGATTGGCTTTCCCATTGTGGAAATCACTTGGCGGCGATTCGGACAATAGCAAGCGGATTAAGAATCATAAGCGCCGATAATCGCTTTTAATTGTGCTGCTACCGTGATTTCTTCCTGCCAAGATCCAAACTTTCCTATCGTCCGTATACGTATAAGCGCGCGGGTGATCCTTTGATTTTGTCCGACGATTTCGTATTATCATGCATGACGATTTCTCTACGCAATTTCTCTACCACCCATAACGCTCTTTCTCCTTCTCAGCATATTCTTCCCTAATATCTTTTTCCTCATACCTCCTTACCCTAATATCCCATACTATCTTTAACTTATCCGATCATTATTATATATGGAGTGCTAAAGTCTAGATAAAAAATCCATCTGATATAATCCATCATTATCTTTTCTAGTTCCTCCATTTTCTCCCATCTCTATATTTCAACCCTGTAAGCCATTATACTCTGTACACAAGTGAATAATATCTATTTTCTCTTAAAATTTCTGCATATTCTTAATTCTAATCCCCACACTTTTCTTATCACCATTTTCCCTTTTCTGCATTTCTTGATCTGGTTGCTAATCCTTGTGATTTCTCTATTTATGACAAATATTTAAAATCCTCCTCGATTTTCTTAAGTATTAAAACCAACACAATTTCGAATAAATGAATAAAGAGCATAAAAATAATATATTTTAAACAAAAATTCTAAGATAAACAAATAAAATATATTTGGTTTAATATATATTAATTTTATTAAAAAATATGCTACCGCACGCATACGCATAACTTACTTATAAATTGTATTGTGTTTATTGTCCATATATATATATATATA
>NW_017259591.1:200115-203967 GCF_001594045.1 Atta colombica
AAAAAAGCATTAGAAATACGATCTTTTCTTTATTTTCCTTATGTTTCGTTTTTTTTTTATGATTCTTCATTTACTTATGGACAAAGGCCTTTAAATAAGAATAGAAATAAGACTTTCTAAAAACGGAAGGTATCCGTTTAACAACTCGAATTCCAGAAACATTTCCAAAGCCTTATAGAGAGCGTTTAAACTAAGTAACTTAGTCCATTGAGTCCTGCGAGAACGGTCGTATCTAAAAATAAAAATTGTTGCGAATCAATAGTGTATTTTGTACAAAAATAAAAAATAAAGAGTTTTTTTTTTGCAAGAACATAATTGCGAATTCTACAATATCAATTTATGTTATTTTATTTATGTTATATTTTATTATCATTTCTTACATAACATTTATATATTATTTTCTGGCATTTATTTTGTGTTAAATTAATTAAAAAATGGTAATGAATCGTTTGGGACTTGTAAAATGTATTAAATTTAACATAAATTTTCTAACTAATAAGTTGGTGATTTAATCAATGATTTTTTCGCTTTTCAAAAAAATTTAACTTTTTTTTTATTAAAATAATAAGAATAATAAAATGTTTACTTTTTGACATAATTAAAAAAATCGTAATTTTTAAAGCTTTTTAATCAACACTTGAAAAATAATTATTATAAAAGATATAAGATAAATAGATTATGCATATTTTATACATATGTAAGAACAGCAAATCGATAATCAAAAATAAATCGAAGATAATTACTATTATTAATACACATTTTTAATAAAAAAAAAAAACGAAAATATGTTATGTTAAACAAAATGCAATATATAATAAATACAGTATATTTTTAATGTGAATTTAAAACATTTTTTTTATATGTTTGCAAGTATGTAGTAAATTAATGACTGAAATAAATTTTGTAATGAATATAATTATAATTGTAAGTAGTGTAGGAAAAAATCTTTGGCAAAAAAAGATGTCTAAAAATATGTTAATATGAAATAATATAAACCTGATCTCTGTTAATAGTTGATCTTGACTTTTAATTTTTATTATGTGAATTAATTCCCGACAAAAATGTGAAAGGATAATATCTAGCTTACCTTCTATGGAAATTTAATTATCATTGACCTTTAATTCTTCTATGGTCAATTAATTTGACTTATATTTTACCTCAGTTAAGATTCTTGGCGAAAATGAAGTTTGAAAAAGTTGAGTCGTTTCTAAGAAACTTGACGGACAATCGGACGACTAGACTAACATTGTGAAGTTATAAAAGGTTTATTACGCGCTACACATTTAATAATTATTAATCCGAACATAAGAATCAGATCGGCTCTATTTTATTAAACAATAAATGCTTAAATTTATTTTAAATAATTTTTTAATAGAAGTTAGATATAAAAATAACATATATGAATTGCTTTTTTATTTCAGAATATTTTTAGAGTATTAAAATATATTAAACAATTAATATTAAAATTTTTTTTAATAATCCATAAATGTGTGATAAGTAATTTTTAGAATTCATACAAACTATAAAAATGTATGATTGTTATAAATATTTTATAAATATTTTATAAATATTTTAAATAATGTAATGTATATGCACAAATAAAAATCATGCTATTCAGACCAACGCAAACGGCAAGATGTAAGAAATTTACATGAAAAATTTTTTACTCAAGTTGTTGTTTTAATTAGAATTTAAATTTGAGAACAAATCATAACATTTTTTTGAAGTTGAAGTTGAAATTTCATTTTATTGCTGTTTGTAAAAGAGTCATAAAATCATTAGAAAACTTATATAACATAGTTTTTTCCCTTTAATAATTTACTTTTCTTTTGTAGAATTATCTAATCTAAAAGAATTTTACCTTGATAGAATTATAAATAACTTTCTTTTATATAAATACGGACCAAAGTTTGTAGAAAAGCCTAACGGAACTTAATAGTATTACTGTAACTAAAGCTATAAAAGAAATTCTTTCGAAAAGTTTTTCTGTAAAGCCTGCTTGGGAAAGAAAAATTTCAATTGATTTTACAATTTTGAAAATATTATTGTAGAAAGATATTAAAAATTCGTTTTGTTAGATTATGTCTACTTTAGAATTCTTTATATTTTCAAACGTTCATTGGACTAACAATAAGATATTTTTACCTTCTTTAGAACGCACAATATTATGTGCACAAAAGTCTTATAGACAACAAGTATGGACACAGTCTCGCAACACAAGGTGAGTTCAAGAATCTCGATGGAATTTTGTAACGTTTCTCGGTAGACCGATGAATTTCGGGCAACCGGGAATAGCAGGTAGGCGAATCCGGTTGGATGAAGCCGCTGGAGTCGAATCGTGAGCAGGGAAATTCGAGATATCCGTATCTCAGTCTGTCACACAAACGATCTTGTATGTGTATACATGAGAACGATGCGATCGATAGGATATATATGATGGTCATTCAACTTTGCGATCGTATTTCATGTAGACAAAATTTTATGTATACTAATTAATAGTCAATTTTATCTCAAGAAAATCTTTTGATGTAGATGATTAGAAAAAATTTGATGAAATTTTTGCATACAAAATTAATAGTTTAAGAAATTATTGAAATACAACATATTAAAGAAATGAAAAAATGTGTGTGTGTGTGTGTGTGTGTGTGTGTGTGTGTGTGTGTGTGTGTGTGTGTATAACAAGGAATAACTCGTTATTTGTAACGAAGTTACAGTTACTCTGTTACTCTTTCGATAACTTTACTGTTAACTGCGTTATTTATTTTTTTGGTAACTGTAATAGTAACGTAGTTACATTTTTTTAAGTAAGGATAACAAATTTTACAGTTATGTTTATCGTTACTTTACACACGATTGGACACAATTCGATTGGACACAAGTCACTCATAGTGCTTGAGATTAGAAAGCTCCTAAGTATCCGTCTGTATTTGATGTTGATTTTAAAAAAGTAACGAAAAGTTACTTTTTTAAATAACGGTAACTTACTCTTTTTACTCAATAACGAGTAACTCTAATTTGTTATTTTTAAAAAGTCACTTCCCATTCCCTGGTATTTAATACTTAAGGGATCATACAAAAATAATTAAAGGATATTGAAAAAATTTCTAAGTATTTTTGAATTTTTAATTTAAATATTTTTTAAATATTTTGTATAACAAGATTTCGTATTTCGATAAATATAAGATATTTAACTAACTAAACAATTAAACGTAGTTTTAATTCAAGATATGTTATAAAAATTAATATTGAAGATTAGAAAATTATAAAAAGTATAATCTCTGATGTGATTTTTTGAATAATTGACATTAACCGAAAAATTCATTGAGTGTGAATTTTAATACGAAATGTAATTAGATTAGACATAGAATATTGAAGATTGAAAGAGAAAATTAATTTTCGCATAATCAGCGAAGTTGATGAAAGGATTTTATTGAATACAAGTTTGAGGACACCCTGTATATGTGCCAGGTGCGCACGAAGGCTCGATCGTGATGCCCGTTTGATGGGGCACGAATGCATTGCCGACGCGTTACTGACCTATCCTCACTGAGTGCCGCACAAGTAGGGTTCATTTGCGGTGGTCACGTGCGGTGCCGTGGATCTCGTTATGAGAATAGCTTAAGCATGGCGAGCGCCTACGTAATTAGCACAAACTATTACTAGGCGGATTCCCCCGATATACTAATGAAATAGGATCCGTCGTTTAATATACTGATAAAATATACCGTTTAATACAATGTTATTATTATAAAAATTATAAAAATATATTATAAAAATTGATACATTAAATTGTTATGTAACATGTTGTATAATGCATATATGGAATATTCCTAACAATGATTTATATGTTAC
>NW_017259591.1:204067-208051 GCF_001594045.1 Atta colombica
AACATATAACATAAAAGTCAACAAGAAATTAAAACGATTTTAGTTTGATTCTTAACATCAAGAAACAGTCAACAATTTTGTAATAGAAAATAATCATTTTGATTTTATGATCAAAATAAAGTTATTATTTTTTCTTGAAAAGCTGATGTTACTTATCGTTTTTAAATCATATTGATATTCAAGATGTCGTTTTGTGATCAACATTAGCTTGTTGGATCTTAATAACAAATCAATCTTTTCGGAATTTTTCCGGAAGTTATAATACACAAACCAGATAATACCACATTTCACGATAATCTTGTAAGAGATTCAGATCCGATTTTCCATTTTCTGATTAATTTATAGTTAGACTTAACCTAATGTTTTATCTAATGGATTTCATCTATGATGATGATGTCATGGGTGAAGCCCTTTGGATGAAACATCAGGTTAAGCTTAATCACAAGTTAATGAGATAATGAAAAATTCGGCCTCAGTAAAGATATCACATGTCGAAATATTGATGTGAAATATTCGATGTGATAATCCGGTACGTCAATTAACATGCACGAATTTTCATTTCGTTCATCCGTTAATAGAAAGTTCATCGCGGTGTGGTATTTTTTCAGCTTGACATATGAGCTACTTGTTGCGCATTTATCTCCAATATCCCATTAGCTTAATGATTTTTCAATTAATTGTTCAATTTAGATCGATGGTAGATTTTTCTATTCCATAGAATATTTACCGCATCGAAAATTATAATTTACTTCCGTTCGACTCGAGAGGATTCAGGAGTTCAGTCAATTAATTAAGGACAATATGAACTTTAAATACAGAATGCAGCATTTGGAGCACACCAATACTCGTTCAATACTCCAATATCACAGCCGCGCCAATATCGGGAAAATTCATTATCTTACTTGGTACATGTGATTCGCGTCGAGTAGAGTCAGTGGAGTACGAGAGAAGGTACCTGCGTTTGATGCTTTATTGCGAGAACGATAAATGTCCATCGTGATTCGGAGCTGATATGTCGGGTGCGCTATTATAGAATAACCGCATCGTTGCGCGTCGAGCTTGCGCGCCGATGGCGAGAGGGAGAGAAAACGGCTTAATGGAAGAAACAAAGCGCGGCGCGCCGTTATAGGAAGTTATTATACCTCCTCCCCTCCGCTCTCCCTCTCTCCCTAACCCATCTCCTCTCGCTCTCATTCTCCTTTCTCTCTCTCTCTCTCTCTCTCTCTCTCTCTCTCTCTCTCTCTCACACACTATATATTTCGCATGGCCAACTGGCGCAACCCAGGCCGTCGGCGATACACTCGATTTGGCATCCAGCCACCATTCCCACGCGCGCGATGACGTCGCAAGGCTGCGTTATCTAACGCAATGCCGTCCGTACCGCGTGCTACCTTTTGTTCCTGTTTCATCGCGCTTTACGTTCAACATTGTTTGCGAAACGATTCGACCTGTACGTCAACGGAGAGCAATAACGTGGTACTTTAGTAGTTCGAGTAGTTCCTCCGATCGGCGAACTGTATTGATGTTAATTTTTATGCAATAATTGATCGACGGATTTACAAAGCGCATTGTGTAACAGTAAGAAATAATTGAAGAAATAGCAGTTGTTAAGTTGGTTAATGTTAAGAGCACAAGACTAATAAAATACTTTTTTATGGGAACGATACTTTTTTCGCACAAAAAACTTTAATTGCGCTCTATTTAATTTTCCAGCATAAAATAAGAAATGGTGGTGGAAATTTTAAATCTCGTAGGATAAAAGAAAAATAAAAGAAAACAAAAGAAAGGTGAGATATATTCGTGATGATTTTAGCAATAGTAAATATAGAAAAAATAAGTAATTGAAATGTAGATAGCAATTATTAGTAGAATAATTAAAGTTGAAAGCACAAGACTGACCAATACTTATTATATTTCTTTTTATGAACAATATTCCTTTTGTGCAAAAACTTGGATTGCGCTATTTAATTCTCCAGCATAACAAGGTTCTTGTTTCGTAAAACAAAAGAAAAACAAAAGAAAACAAAAGAAAGATAAAATATATGAGATAGAGAGTCATGATAGTTTCGGCCAGTAAATAGTAAATATAGTAATGAGGAAATGTACACGTGAAGGTTTCCGCGAGAGAATAGCGACGGAAGATCGCGTGCTTCCGCGGGAAAGCGGCTGCTGATCGTGTAGCATCGCAGCTTGGCAACAACGCACTTCACGATCTCGTCTTTGCGGCCTGTATATCCCAGGCAACGTCGCAACGTCTGTCCATCCGTCGCGAACGGTGCACAGTGCACGCGTGATCGTTGCGTGTTGCGTGCGCGTGTACGCGAACGTGAACGTGTCGTCGCGCTGCGCCGTTACAGGACTCCGCGGTGGGAGGAGAGAGAGAGAGAGAGAGAGGGTGAAGCTGAGAGTGGGGCCTTCGACGGCGACGGGAAGAGACAGGAGGGACACATGGGGGGGAAGGTCGGTTGGGAGGAGAAAAGGGGAAAACGTCTGCGAACGCACATAGCGGAATGAGCGAGACTGGATCCTTATGTACGACGACTGCTCGCAGGGATGAAAGGACGACTTCTCTCTTCCCTCCCGAGTCCCGTCTAGCTCGCCAGTTGCGAATCAGGTGCTCTCGCGCCGCGCCGTCAAGGCTACCCGGCTGCCGAGAAACTCCTCGCGGCGTTTTCGGGCCGGGAAACTTGCCGAGGCGCACGTGCTCTCGATCCAATTAGCCGCGCCCCGCGCCACCTTCAGTTTTCCCTGGTACGATGCTGGGCTTTCCTTTTTTAGCAACGATGACAATTTACATTTGATGAACTATATCGATTCGCGTAGCTTCCGACGTTGACCGGAGTTAAAGTTATTCTCTGCATTGAGAAAAATTTCTGGCTGGAAATGAATTAGAAGATTCTGGATTGTATCAGAATTCTAGTCATTTCAACTAAAATTATAATAGATTCAGCCAGGAAATTCTGAGATTTGTCCATTTTCGACTAGTATTCCAATTAATGCAACCTTGCAGATCCTTTGTCCAAGATCAAGCGTTAATTAATTACATTAAGTAGAAAAATGATATTTTTTACATTACTACAGATATCATTACATTGTTCAATCAAAATTAGACTTGCTAATATTTATTAAAATTCGAAAATAGTGTTTAGTACAAAAGAGAATATTTTATTATTAGATTCAAACATTGTTTCAATTAAATGTTTTTTTTTAATAACATAATTTTCTATAAGTAATGAATGAAATTTATATTTTTATTGATTTTTAGCCTTGTTAATAAATTTAGTAATTTATAATTAATGAGTTATACTTGCTCATTAAATACAAAATTTTTTATTGCATATTTTAACATCGGTGAATATTGCATAAAAAGATGATGAAAAATATTAATTGATTAGACGTCTATTAGAATACTTAATTATACAAACATGTAGAATATTTAATTGTACAAACATTTGATTAATTTACTGAATAAGGAAGTCATAATATATGTATAGGAAGTATTAGAAGGTTCTTTATTTTGTCTCTCTTGTTTGCATTAAGAAACATAAAATTAGCTACATGGATAAACAGATATTCAAGCATGTTTTTCAGTAATATTCATGCGGAGGAAAATAGTAATTGTTTTTAAAATTATACTTTATATTTAAAATTCTTATTATATATTTTCAAATACAACATATGTTAAATTGGTTTCGTTACATTTCTTTTTCAAGATTGTAGAATTAATAGCAAAAGAATTTGCTCATTTACCGTGTAGCAGTTCTTTTTAACTCCGAATGTTTTTCGAAACTCGTTGAACACTTTCGCGAATTGCGAAAGATCCGAATAGAGGACGAAGAGTGCAATTTGGGCCATGACCTACATTATGTACTCCTTCTCTACCTATGTCGTCCTTTCTCGTCTCTCTTCCTTTCTCCCACTCTCTCTCTCTCTCTCTCTCTCTCTCTCTCTCTCTCTCTCTCTCTCTCTCTCTCTCTCTCTCTC
>NW_017259591.1:208151-211207 GCF_001594045.1 Atta colombica
TCTCTATCATTATCTCGATCTATCTGTCTCCGTTGACTCTTCATTTATAATGCCTGTCCATGTTAACCTGACGTCATTTGTCGTAGTGATCGCGCACGAATATCTAACATACGTTTCGAGCTTAACAACCGCCACACATACCAGAATGTAAATGATCATTAATTCGATTTATGACATTTATCTTTGGTCGTTATCAACTTGTAGTTGAATTAAGTATCTTTTCGTAACATCTTGCCGAGATATGAAAATTCACGAGGTGATATGACTTTAGAAACTTGGAGATCATGCTATTACATTACTTGAATTATTATAGGTATATATATGTATATAAATGTGATTATTCCAGAAATAGATAATTCCAGATATAGATTTTTCTCTTTACGATCTGATGTTACATCTCAATGTTATACTTTTTTATCTTTAGATTTTTAATTTCGTTCAACACATGCACGTAGCTGTGAAAAAATTTCTGCAGATAAACTTTTTAAACAGTTTAAACAATGAGACGAATTTTTCTTACAACACATACTTACTGTGCAGAAAAGAATATCTTATTTCAATTTTTCAAAATATTTTTCTTTTCAAAAAAGTTTTAATGATTTGTTTATTACGTAAAACGACAATTCGTATCATTCTGTGCATCAACTTGTCTTTCCAATTTTGAACGCTTTCAAGAAATAGTAAAATCGAACATATGTTACATATTCGAAGAGAAAAATACATACGTACTACTCCGTGTGTTACACATCAAACTGATCTAGATAGAGATTGTTTTATCGCGAGAGGAATATTGGGAATACCGAGTATTGCCGGTACGTGGCATTCGTGGCAAATTGCGCTTTTCACGACAGTCAACGGACGTTTGTCATCTTCGCGGAAAATCAATTTCAGAGCGCAGAAATGAGTTTACCGTGCGAGGAGTACCTGAGAGGACGTTATCGTGTCGTTCTTGCGTGAGCGAAAGATACGGTGCCGCGAACCGGCGACACGACGGCACTGATATTTTATTCCGCTCTCTTATACATCGTCGTCTCTACGACATCGTATATCGTCTCGGAAATGGCGCCGTGAAAATCTCGAAATTGCTCACTTCCTTTCCTGCCCCTTCTACAGGCGCGCGTGCGACGGTCGCTTTAAAATTATAAAGCACCATAAGTAAAGTTTCTGCTTGGGCGGATGTTGACTCGGTTAACATTGCGTTACATTGCGGGACAAAAATGACGCGAGCGATGGTAACTCACTGACTATATTTCGACCTGCGGTAAATTCTGCGGTTAACGGTGCGTTTAACTCGACAGTCGACGATATCACGAGATCGCGCGCATTCATTGAGTTTTGTCAGTCATTGTGATAATATTACCATCATGTATGTATTAGTATACACGATAATTTTCCGGTCCTTTACTTTACTATATATATGATAGGTTATTCGTATCTGAGGTAATTTTCATCACTTTTATAAGTATATAAAAATTATGGAGTGACTGTTGCATATAGCAAATTTTGATCACTTTACGCTACATTAGATTAGTGCATACTAAAAGCTACTATACATAAAGTTAACGAAGTTAAATGTAAAAACACGTAAATGATTTTAAACGATAAGTATCCAAGCTGATTTAATACTGAAAGACAGCAAATAATTACTTACTTTAAGTATTAAAAGCACTATTGTTCAATACTTTTTGTACACTGTACAAATTAATTATTGTCTTTCAGTAATATATTGACTATTATAGTATTAAATTTCTGTAACAATGTGTATTTTATGTAAGGAGTCTTTAATGTGCGCTAATCTTCCAGTATAGTGCGGTGACCGAATTCACCAATACACTTTTATATCTTTAAAAAGATTTTAGATTATTTGTATATTTAAAAAAAATGGATATAGAGATATAGAAATTATTTAGTTAGATATCCTTAATAGTACTTCAAGGAAAAAAAATATGCAAGATAAATGACCATTGCAGAAGTGGAATTAGGCGAATAAGAACTTGACTTATGTAAAGAAGTTGAAGGGTGTAAAAATAATAATATAAATGTGTCTGTAAGTTTTAATTTATTCGATACTATGATTATCACTCGCCGTTGAACTCTCGTTGTATATTAAATGAAAAATACACATATGTAAAAATATAAATTCTGATAAAATAATTAACAATTTTGCGGTTATTAAAATACAAAAGTATTATTATAGTTATATTATAAAAAATAAATTTTCTCTAAATTTTTATAAAAATTAGTATTATCGATATAAAAATGTACTGTGCATATATTCTGATTTTAGTAAGCATGTTTCATTCGTTTATATGTAACATATATGTTACATATTATATACATCACGTAATCTGTATATTTAATGTATATCTGCACATGCGATTTATATTAAAAGAAGATTTCTATTAAATTAATATTAATATATTAAATATTACTAATTAATATTATTCTTTTTTAAATTTCACATGTAAAAAATATTTTTTTGTTTAAGTGATCCATTTTTGTCTCGGGCGCCAAAATGTCTAGACCCGTCTCTGACTCATTGTGTGTACTGACAATGAGAGTTAAAGATCGCGTATGACATATGATAACGTCGACGATGACGCGCGATTTAATGTGCGAAGTGCGGTCGATTAGTCGTCAGTGGGTCTCGAGTTCGATCCCAGCCTTCATCCTATATAATATGCCTCATAAAGAGCTTATTGTAAGAGTATATGTTAATCAAGGAATGAGAATTTTAGATTAACGATTCAACAGCTCACGGTTTTTGTGTTACGTAAACAAGATTAAGTAAAAATCGACCAAGAAGTGTTTAAAACACATATAAAAGAACTGAATAATCATTTTTCGATCAAAGCGAGGTTTGATACTTATTGTTATAGTAATATTTAATATTCATATGTTGAATATATAAATACAATTACCAATTCTATAGACTCTGTGCTGATTCGATTTCTGTCGAACTTGAACACAATCTTAAAATAATAATCTCATAATTAAATTAATTTATCGTCGATTTAATTATTAGCATCATTAAAATCTATATATATATATATATA
>NW_017259591.1:211307-216747 GCF_001594045.1 Atta colombica
ATATATAAATCTGTTAAATGTATTATGTAATAGCGTTCTCGAGTGAGTGAATTGATTTGGGTGGGATTAATGATGTTACATGCTCTACTAACAATAAAACATGTAACGGCATTAATCCAACATAGATCGATTCAGACTCACAGCAGTTGAGAACGCTAAAAGCATATATATACGATTCTGTATTTACTTATTCGATTATTTATTCTTAGTGTTCTTATTGATTTTAATTTCAGGATGATACATTAAGGAGAAAAAAAGAAAATGCAAAATATTCCATTATTATTAAATGTTAAAGTATAATTTGTTTTTTCCTTAAATTACTTCGATTAATATATATATAAACTGAGCTAGTTTGCGAAATTCATATATTTAATAATGGAGAAAAGATTTTCTTCCTTTTTTTATCGTTGTTGCCTTTTTTATTTCTCTTTTTAAAAGGAATTATTCATAATTACTGAAAAGTAAAATTAGAGTATCAAATTATATCTTTTTTTTATCGATAATCTGATATTTAAATACTGAAGCAATGAGATACTTCATATACTGAAATTTAAAACGCTTGAAAATTTCAAATGAAATAAACAAGTGTATGAGCACAAATATCTTGCAAACTTATAAAACTCAATTTGACTTATCTGTTTTTATTATCATTTTTACAGATCATTATTGCTTTTCAACGTATCATTAATTTAACTAAAACAAAAGAGTTAAACAATTTAACTCAAGAAGTGCATCAATTTGATTCAAAGTTTATTATTTATCAAGTGATATACGTTAATATAAATATTATTTACTTTGAAACTAAGCAGAAATGAATGATGATTGATTTATATTTTGACACAAAAGGAAATTAAAAATAACAAAATGTTATTTAAGATGTTATTTAACAAGGATTGGTTGTTTCTTTGAATTTAGCAGTACATAATCGTTAATATTTCGAATTGGATTCGTTATAAAGTCTCTTTTTCTTCGCTTTTCTCTTTTTTTTTTTTATTTCCTTTCACTTTTTTAAAATAATCATCAATCTACTTACAGCTCACACGTGTTCATAAATATTAAATAAATATACATATATAAACATAATACATATTAAATAAATATACATATATACGAATTTTACTTTGTCCTTGTAAGATAGCGTGATGAATTGAAGATCGTCAAAATTAATCATTCGCTTTTATATGGCACGGTCCTGTCCAACCGTTTTGATGTCCGTCGTTTTCCCGTTACAGCAAGGTCGCGTGTAGATTTGGTGGTAACGAGTAAATACCGATAACCTAGCAATACACGCGAGAAACTTTCTCGTAGCTGCGAGCGTCGGAGGTAGAGAAGACCGAGAAGGAGAGGGGGAAGATTCGCAATGCGAGCGGGGATAGACGTAGACTGTAGAGCACCAGCACGGCAAAGCACGGGGAGGTTGAGTGTTATGTCGAGTCGTTGTGTAGCAGTGTAGGGATGCGTGGGCCGCCTCACCGAGGGGTAGAGACGTAGAGTGGAAGAGGAAGCGGGAAGGGTGACGGCAAAGAGACGGCAGGGTGGGGGAGAATGTGCTATCGGCCGCAATCAGCAGCTCGGCGGCTCTCAGTTTGTGTCGGATCTCCGTCGCAGTCATTTCGTAACGACGAATCTTATCGTGCTGCGCTCCGTTTTCTTATTCTCTCCTTCTCTCTCTTTTTCTCTCTTTCTCTCTCCACCTTTCTCTCTCCATTTCTTCCCTGGTCCCTCCCTCCCTCTCCCTGCAGTCCGTTCGCCACTCGCTCATCCCTCTGACCCTCCCTTCCCCCCTTCCCCCCCCGTCAACGACACCGAGTTCCGCCCAGCGGGAAGCAGCTACGATTTTTTTCTTCGAACGAGGCGGCGCGGCGCGTCCTCGATTCTCGTCGTCCGCGCTTCGTTTGTGTGCGCGTGTGTATGCATGTGAAGTATATTTCGGCGATAGAAAAGTACAATTGAAAATACAGAGGAATCTGAGAGGTGTGTGTCTCTTTTTTCTTGTATCGTGACGTGCGCGCGTATGTGTGCGAGACGAAATGTGCGTGACGTACTGCCGTTTCATCGCCGCGCGGTCGGAGTGTTGAGGAGGATCATGCGAAAATGCGCGAGGATTTACGAGGGAGCAAGAGGGAAGGCGACTCGGCGTTTCCTCGATGTCTCTCGTCTTTGTCCGAGCGTGGCGGCAACGCGTCATCGAGATATATATACATATTGTATATATATGCGTATAAGTCCATGAGTTAATTACTGACGCGCGAATATTCCGCTTAACGGCACAGTTAGCGAGTATGACCCGAGTTGCACTAAATACACGCGCCGAGTCCGGTTGGCCGTTGACGAATCTGCGATTCGTGCGAAAACAGACGTCTCGCGCGATAAGTGACACTGAAGCTGTTTGAAGTGACACTGAAGCGACGGCGCGTACTTAAGCCTGTGTCACATTACGCATTGGAGATGAGGATTGCGAATTAGACCTGGTTTCACAATTCGCGGTTAACTTCTTTAATCGAGGTCCAATCTACTTTTCATCTTTTTCCAATTCTAGAACCTTCGGTTAAAGAATAGACCGCGAACTGTGAAACCGGGCCTTAGGCCGGTATTCATAGACCGTTCTTATTTCAAGATCGTCTCAAGTAATGTCTTAAAATGCTAATACCGCCCTCTGATTGATTCGTGACATTTTAAGTACTGTACTTAAGACAATTTTGAATATATGAATCGAATATATGAATATCGGCCTTAGAGATTAGAATTCGATTAGTCAGATAATTGTAAAAATAAAAGTTAAAAAAGAAAAAACTCTTCTACATAAAGTAATAATGGAATTGTAAAATGATGATTAAAAGTCAAAACGCAGTTTACGGTGTGCAAATATGTAATAACAATGCAAATCGTCTATTCATTAAAATCTTTAAAATTCGAAGATATATGCAAAAATACAAAATACAAAAATGAACATTTCAATTTTTATCCATTTCACTCTGATTAGCTGAATTTTAATTTTCAATTTGCAATCTTTAATCTCCAATGCCTAGTATAACACGAGCTTTATTCTGTACGAAAGATTGATTAGCGACTCGCCGTGACTCTGCTTGTTCAACGAAAAACGCGCGAAAATGCGGATTCTTATGTCGCACGCGATTGTACTGTTATAACGAGAAAAATTCCCGATTAAAAATGAACGAACCAGAAAATTCTTACATCAATCAGAATTCTGGTTATTTCAACTAGAATTTAATATAAAATTCTTATTTATCCATTTTTCAATCAGAATACCAATTAATGCAATCAGACTTTTTTCTAAGTACAGATATTTGAGGAACAGTGTTACTTGATCTCTTGAGTTAAATAACATTTTGTTTTTTTTTTTTATTTTTGTATGTATCGAAACATAAATCAATTTATTTTTGTGATTATTTTCAAAGTAAACAATATTCTGCACTTAGTAAATAATAAACCAAATTTCGGTAAAATTTAAAACATTTTTCTTAAATAAAATTTTATTTAATCCCATTGTTTTAATTAAATTAACAACATAATAATAAGTAGATGTAATAAGTACGTTTATAGAAATAACTCAAATTGGATCTTAGAAATAACTCAAATGGAATATAATTTTAGTATGAATTTACAAGCGTGCAGTGCAAGACATTTACACATTGTCGACATATTCACATTGTCGTTTTTATCTTTCAGTACACGATGGATCATTTGTGTTCTGCGCATTTCTTTTCTTTGAAATAGTGGAAGACTTGGCTGCATAATGCACTGTTAAATTCATAATAATGTCAAATTATTCCCAGTTTGAGTTATTTTATATTAATTCTTTTTTTATATTAATTTTATATTAATTTTTATTCTCATATGTCGCCACCGTTCCGACTCAATAATATGTCGTCAATTTATTTAAAATAATGAAGTTAAACAATGTAACTCAAGCAAATGTATTAAATTTTATTCTTTAATTTATTTAAGTTATTTACTAAGTGCATACGTTAATACAGATATTAAAGCTTTAAAACTAAACACAGAATGAATTGATTTAAATTTTGACATATATATAGAAATTAAAAATAACGAAATGTTATTTGATTCAAGAAATTTATTATCATTGTTCCTTTGGTATCTAACAATCTATCCTTTCCTTTTTTTTAATATACACCCTTACAAATACTTTCTAAAGATGTTAAAGTATCCTGCAAAAATCATGATGTTAAATTATATTTAAATTGAGTTGTTTTTAATCATTTTTATAAATTGCCATAACTCTTACTCAATATATCGTCAATTTAACTGAAATCAAATAATTTAATTAAAGAAAATGTATTAAATTTGACTCAAATTTAGTTTATTATTAAGTGCATACATTGATGTGGACGTTATTTACTTTAGAACTAACCACACAAATGAATTGATTTACATTTTGTCACACATGGAAGTTAAAATACCAAAATGTTATTTAACTCAAGGAATTAGGTTATCATTTTGCTCCTTTGACATCTAATGTATAATTTCTATTCCTTTTTTTATCCAGTTTTACTAACTAGTCTACTTTCTAAAGATGTTAAAATATATGTAAGAGTCACTTGATGATTTTTATATTCTTGTAAAAATGTGAAAATTAAGACACGAACAATCGTGTGTTAAGTAAAGAATTAAAAAATCATCACGTGTGTTAAGGGCTATTCTTTATTCTTTGTGTGAGTTGTCCATCGGTCGAGACTTTACGCGACGGGAAACGTCACAAATGTTATCTTGATGAATCATCGGCTGAGGATTTCGTCGATCATTATCGAGAATTTAACACGCTCATCAACGGGAGTTATTTGAGTTAACTGATGTGGTACGACCGTGTTAAGGACTACTCGTGCGTTTTCAAAGAACCCACATCCACCTGAGTAAAGCGTTCATCGCGTCTGAATCATCGATAATTCCCCGATAAGAGTTATTCGCGTTGCTCCAGTACGAAAAGTTTGATTTAATCGCAAATGTATCGCATTCCATTCTCAAGATACACTCATTGGCACTTTTCGTAATAAACGTTAATTTAATAACGAACGAAAACGTTATTAAATTGATTCCCTATAAAATGCAATGGCATACTCGCGAAAATAATCGAGGAAGAAATCGAGGCGATAAAGATCGTAATATGAATTTTGGAGGTTCGACGACAGATTGAACTGCAGGATCGTGGTTTTTTTTTTTTTTTTTTTTTTTCGATGACGAATGGATCGAGAGCGTGCGCGAAGTTCAAGCGACGCACACTTGTTTTACGTAATGAAAACGCGTTCGCGTCGCAAGGAGAGAGCGAGTGGACGATCGTCCGCTACTCCGCTCGCGCGCGCGCGCGTGCGCCGTGTGTAATCTATCCGTCGTCGAGCCCCGCGTCGCTCCGCGACCCGCGTTGAGCATTCGGCCGGCGAGGCGCGGCAGAGGGGGGGGGGGG
>NW_017259591.1:216847-231519 GCF_001594045.1 Atta colombica
GCGCGGGAGGTAGAGGGGAGCTCTTCGATCATCGGCATTACTGGCCTCCCTCGTGCGTCCTCGTGCCTCATCGGAACGGCGCGGCGGCGATCGGCTAGTTCCGTGCGTGGTCGCCACTCTCGTACAGTCTCGCACCAGCTCGCGCGCGTTACGGATCTGTGTTGCGCTCCGATTGCTTCGGCCTCCTCTCCGCGATTCGATCATTTGACGGAATTCGGCAGTGGTAGTGCGGAACAGACGGTAGACTACCTGTGTCTACCTGTTCGATCTGACCATCTATCTAAGCACTTGTACGACGTGTCACTCTTTGTGTCTTTCCAGCAGCGCGTGAGGAGTTTAAACGTCGCATCGTCGTTGAACGGCCGTCTGTTGTTATTCTCGTTCCCTGGTCGCATTATCTATCGAGTTGTCGAGGTATCTCTCTCGTCAGTCTCGTCGAGGTAGTGCGCGGCGCTTCTTGGATACGCGGTCACGTATGCACGCATGGACAAGCAACGGCGACGCGGCACTGCCCAATGATGGCCGTGCCGGGCATTACCGTTGACGTAGTGATGTATTATTAGTGGTGCGCGTCGCGGGAAAGTGCTGTGTGTCGCTCGCGCTCTCTCTCTGTCTCTCTCTCTCTCTCTCTCTCTCTCTCTCTCTCTCTCGCTCTCTGTTTCGCCGCTCACTTCAGTCCGTATCTCGGTGTGGCGTTACTCGATAATAACGCGGAGTGTGCTCCTCGTCGACGCGGAAATCAGTGATCGCGGCAAAGGGAAGGCAGGCAAACGCGGTTTACAAAATACGCGTATTTTCGCCCCTCCTGCTCGCCCGCCCACGAGTTTCACGCAGTGAGAGTTTCATATCAGTGCACGACGACGACGACGACGACAACGACGACAGTTTCGTTCGCTCTCTGTGTCTCTGTGTGGATTATCATATTTGGATATACTCGTATTATCGTATTTGGATACTGCGATCAGCGATCCTCGCCGCGGCCCACGTCCAGCCAGCCCATCGCCAGATTACAGCCCGAGATCGTGATTCCGGTGAGTGTGCTTGACTTATCCATCATATTGCATTATCGTTCGCTCCGTTCGTATCGGCGTTCACCCGCGGCGATCGATGCGCGATCCCGAAACGCGTGACGGGCAAGTCGCGCGCCGTTGCGCTTATCGCTCTCGATCGGCTGCCATCTTGTTATTTGTATCCGTCGCGTCGCGTACGCGAGCGTGTCCGCGCCGCGGAATCGGCGGAATCGCGCAGTCAGAATCGGTTATTAACAGTTTATCGGAGATCGCGTGGACAAGGCGCGGAAACTCCGGGCGGAGGCGTCCGCTTCGAAAATCACTATCACCGCAATCGTGTCTACTCCGAGCGGCGTTATCTTTCCTTGTTTTCCTCGATTGTTTCCGCGACTCGATCATCACGCATAGAGCTCCTATAAATCCTTATGTCCACCATGTTAGAAATCGGCTTGAGATCGATTAGAAAAAAAATTAACAAATTGCACTTGAATGATCAAAATGTGATCGGTTAATACTTTTTTCGTCGAAGATCTAGTATCTGATTTCTAATATCGTGGATGTAAGGCTTAACCGAATTTGGCCACAAATTTTGTCAAAATCTTACACTATTAAATTTATAATGTGAAATTATACTCAATTTGAATTGTTTTTAATCATTTCTGTAGATTATCATTGTTTCTAATCAATGTGTCATTAATTTAATTGAAATAATGGAATTAAACAATTTAATTCAAGAAAATGTAATCAAATTTGATTCAAACGAAGTTTATTAACGTATACTAAGTATACGTTAATATGAATGTTGTTTACTTTAGAACTAACCACAGAAATTGATCGGTTACATTTTGACATATATGGAAGTTAAAAATAATAAAATGTTTTTTAATTTAAAAGATTGGGTTTTCATTGCTCCTTTGATATTTTATATATTATAATATAATAGTACGCAGGAAAAATGTATACGTATCTTTCTCTCTCGGGGAGGATTTTGACAAAATCATTCGTAGCCAGATTCTGACATAAAATACATTCCACTTGTTTGCTAACAACGCTTATGAATATTATTTGTCCTTGTTTAACTTTTTCCACTTAATAAATAACAAGGATAAATTATTCCAATGCATTCGAAGGTCAAGTGAAATGCAGCTGTAGGTTCAGTTTTTTATTTTCTGATTAATTTGTGATAATTAGATTTAAGTTAACTTACATAAAAAGTTCAATAACAATAAAAACTGTATTTTTCTAGTTGTGGATTAATTACTAAACTGATAAGACACTTTATAGTGAGCGCGACTTTTAAAGTTCCGGTCACAAAACCATCAGTTTAATCATAGCTAGAAAAACAATTCCTACATTATCATCGGGTTAAGTGAAGTTAAACCTAAACCGCAGGTTTAACCAGAAAATAAAAAGAATGAAAAATCAGGCCACAAGATTTCTAGTCACGTAGGGGAAATGGCAGATCGATTAGAAATCAAGCTGATAAAACGTCTTGGAGTCGGACACGACAGGATTGACCGTTTTCTATCGATTCGACGGAGTGGATGTGACGTCTCGTTTGCTTACAGCAATTCCAGATTCCAGAACGGGCCGAGGCGCTTTTTTAATTTTCGCGAACGAGATGGAAAACTTGGCGACGCGACGCGGCCGGGTAAATACTTAGGTACTTGGTACTCGCGAAAGTGCCCTGCGCTGGAAGTGGAGCATCGCGCCGTTCTTTTAGCGGAATTACATCTCGTTAACGGTATCACGATAAAGTTGCGCACGACGATTCCGCTATTTCGTCATCGTTCCGCTGGTAATTTTACCTGAAGAACGTCGACATTCAATGTAAATACTGCCGTTTAATAACGAGACTGGGAACTCGCGATGCAACGAATTCGAACGTTGTAATCGTGATTTCCGTCTTATCTGTGCGCGGTGAGTTGTTTGACGATGAAACTCGAGATACTCGCGTCGAATCTCACTCTCGATCGTAGCAACTTTCATCGCACGACGACGACGACGACGACGACGACGACGATGCCGCCGTTTCAAGATCGCGTGAGTGAATTATTTTTTAAAGAAAAATTCATTGAATTCTCTCTCGGAGTAGAGATTCGTAAGCAATAAAACTGTCGGCAGCCGCGCGATAAGCGAGATTGTGAAAACAGTTGGCGGTGATCACGGTCACGAAAAATATTTGCACTTGTCGAATTAAGTTTTATTTGAAAGCGGCTGATAGTGAAAAGTTAACGACGATACACGAAATTTATTTCTATACTTTGATTTCGGCGAACTTATGTAGTTCTGCGTAGGAGTTTGGCTAACGCGCAGCTGCTGATCAAAGAGTGACGTCACAAAACGATTCCCTTAACCATTTGAAGCTGACATCAGAATCTGTCACACGTTTATTGACTAATGAATATGTGAGATCCATTTAATTTACGTTTAAAAGGCACTAATTATTTTTAATCATTCAAAATATCATAGGTACATAATTTGTTGTATATTAAGTAAAAAAGAGCGAATATTGATAATAATTGTGATAATATTTGTATTGACTAAAAGGCACTAATTAATTTCAATCATTCAAAATAACATACATAACTGTTATGTATATTAAATAAAAGAGAATGAATATTGATAATAATAGTAAATTTGATCACTCACGTTACACTGGATTAATGCTCATTAAGGACTATATAAAGTATCTAACTGCAGTGGCATAATCAACTTTGACAATGAAATAATGTAATATTCTGTTACATAATGTGACAATATCATTATTCAGTATTTAGTTGTTTAAAATATTTATATACTTTTACATTTAACCTTGTTAATATATATTAGCTTTTAGTATGCACTAATTTAATGTAGTGCAAGTAATAGAATTCGCTACAAGTTTCTTCAAATAAGCAAGGAAAGTCATATTCGAGCAAAGTGAATTTTAATGCCTTTTAATAACAATAATTTAAAGGAGATTACAATTTTTTTCAGGACTATTCGAGGACTATTCGTTTTATTTTTCCATTTTTTAAAATGTATTTTTCTTTGTGGAAACTGAAAATTATGATGCTGCATTCAAAGAGAAATTAGTACATTGTGAAATAAAGTTAATAAAATCCTTATTTGTGTTTATATTTTTATTAAATCGAAGTCAGTTCCAGGATCTAACTCTGTTGATCCAACTCTGAATTAGTTTTTAAATGATCAAAGAATAATACACTGATTTCACAATGATATAAATAAGGATTTTAACTTGATTTTCGTTCAGTGTATCAATTTTTTCTTAATAACGTTAATCATTATGACAGTTTTCGATTTACGTGAAGAAAAATACATTAAAATAAAACGATCTTCAAACGGTCCCTTGCAAAAAAGTGAAAGTTGTATTCCACTGTTTTCCTTTGCAGATATGATGTAAAGAATATATAATTGAGTCCTTTAAACCTACCGTCAGCTCCGGAAGGTTAACCATTCGTAATTCCAGCTGAATGCGACATACCTAAAGCTTTGTGCTAATCCTTTACAGTTTCTTTTTTAATTCTTCAAGTATTCGAATTGATATATGTTTATAATCAGCAAACTATATTTTTGCGAACTTCACGAATTCCTTCAAATAAACTTTTTTATTTATTTATTTATTTAGATCCTCTAATCGTATTAAATTAAAAACAAAGACTTTTCGCTCATTTGCGCGACAAATTATATTTATATTGTAAAAGGATAATACACCTGTGTGTTTTTAATGCGTGAAATGAGGAAATGCCGGTGATCCGTTTTATATGCGATCATAGTTTCCGAATTATTATCTTATTATCGTGTAAATCAACTCAACTTTTAGACAACTATCATGAGAGTGAATACAAATTACAGAAAATGTGATAGCTTTTTAACTTTCAGATATATAATTAAAATATAAGTGCATATCGTTTTTTCAGTTCATAGAAAAAACATTATAAATATGTCTTCTATTATGCGAGAATTCGTAAACATATTTGTATGCGGTACCTAAAATTGAAAAAGTTTATCGAATACAGCTTTATATACTCTCTTATAAAATTGAATTAAACAATAAATGCAATAAATGAAACTTTTTATTCTTTCTGAGAATTGAGGAAGAAATTGATAGAAACATAAATATATGATATTGCTCGGAATGAAGATATTTTATAATCGTACGTTTCGAATGTGATTCGTGACTCTGATTTTGATCCCCTGAATTATTCAAGAATTCATTGTAAAAACCAGCAAATTGGCGACGGACACAATCTTGGCGAAGTCGAGAGCGGCGTATTTCACCGCGCGGGAAAAACGGAGTAATCCGTGGAATCATATTCTACAAAAGCGCGCGTGTGTGTTCGGGGAAATGGAAATATTTCAGACGCGTCCGAGGAGAAAGCGATTCGAAGCCGAGACTTGGATGTCGTTCAGTCACGGTATAGTTCGCGTTCTCTTCGTCGCGAACGATATTATTTCTGGCACGACATACCAGCCGGCGGCGTCGATCGATCTCGTCCTCGAACGGGCGATCGCGAACGTCCATGTATACACACACACACACACACACACACACACACACACGCGCGCGCGCGCGCGCGCGCGCATATAAACGTATGTATATGCAACCCCCCCCCCCTCCTGTGCACGTGTCTGTGCGTGTGTACGCGTCGCGATCGATCGCGAGCGGGTCCTTTCGGCGAGGAGGGAGGTAAGCGCGAAACACGTTTACCGAGACCCCGGAAATAATTACCGTTAAGCAGACCCGAGTTGTCGGCAAATTGAATTGGCTTCGAGTGCCGGCACACACAGCTCTCTCTCTCTCTCTCTCTCTCTCCCTCCCCTCTTCCTTCCTCTCTTCCTCTCTTCTCTCTCTTGGCAACCATCGTCGTCGGCTGGTCTCAAATACATCCGAGAGACGATCTCTCTGTAAATTCTCTGTCCGCGGCTCGCCAATGTTTGCAAACAAACTCGCGTGTCAGCGTCACATTGCTCTCCGCGATTTTATATTCCGACCCGCTTTCTCGGCATCGTCGGCTTATCCTCGCGTTGCTTCATTTATACGCATGTTCTCTCGAATCGTAAAAAAAAAAAAAAAAAAAAAAGTAACACGTGTATAGTCGTTCGCGAGTATCGACAGCGAGATTGGATCTTGATATATATATATGATGTAGTTTTCATCATAAAAGAAAAATTGCATGAAATTTTTTATTCTGCCATACGGTTGAAGATTCATATGATGTTTCCACTAATAGAATTAACTTTAGTTCTATTGACTCTATCTTTTTCTAGTTTTTAGAATTAGAAAAAGATAAAGAATAAGTTGAATTGAGATGGAAGTTAGCCTACACATTGGAGGAAACCATCCATTAATATGATTTTATTAATTTTCTTTTATGTTGTAGATGTATATTATGGTTATTTATATGTTGAATAAAGGATATATTATTTTTATTGCAACAAATGGTAATTTCAATTAAAATCATTAACGTGTGTATACATGTGTAACAATTGGTACGCAAAGGGATATATGAATAATCACGCTCATTAAATCACTGTTACCGCTTTAATAACAATCGCAAATGAGAGGAATACGCCGCATAAGCGCATGCTTTAGAGTAAATAAGTTACATACGGCATATGCAATAACAAGATGAATATTTAATTAGCGCAAAATAGTCTCTGAAAATGAAATAATAACGGATAGCGAACATGGGAAAATAATATACGGATGGCGAACTTAATTCTGGTGATATATTTTGCCGTCATTTGAGTACGTTCGGTGACTACGTAGCGTAAAGCGTAACCCCGAGTGATTCGATTACTATCAAGTAATTTATGCAAAGCAGCTCGCTAAACGAAGCGGATAGCGAACTTTTCGACGGCAGAATTATTTCTCCCTTTCAAAGACCGTTTTATTGCTCGCCGGCTGTCCCGTCGCGTCGACTGGTCGACATCTTCGGAACTTTGCCGAGTTGTTCGGCAAAACTTTTTCTCGGTCTGTCAGAATTATTATTATCTCGAGAATTATCTTTATCTTCTGAAAAACGTGCTTTCATTGCACGTTCACTTCTTATGGTTTATCGAAGTTATATTAGCTAGTTGATAAAAAGTTGAAGAAAGAGAAGGTTGCGTGTATTATTGTCTACTACTTGCTAGTTGCTATGGCCCGGTTATATCAATGTTAAATTAAAGATTAACTTTAATCTCATTTCAATTTATTTTTTATCTTTCTCGGATTCTAAGAATTGGAAAAAGATAAACAGTAAATTAAATCAAGATTAAAGTTAATCTACATTGGTATTGACGAGCTTTAGTCTGTTACAGAGTTGTCATAAAACTGGAAATCAGGGAAATTAAGAAAATGTCAGGGAACTTGAAAGGTCAGGAAAATCAGGAAGAAGTCAGAGAATTTTGCAAAATTTTCTAGAAAATTAAAATTTTTAGTTTTAAAGAAATTTAATATGCGTACATTGCATCTATGCAGTTTTGGAATACTATCAACTTAACAATTGAATGAAAGTAATGTCAGCAACATTGATATTAGTAATTTATTGTTATGTGTTAAATTGCTTTCTTAAAAGAATATTCCGTAGTTTCTAAATAGGACTAAATAGGAAAAATACAAAAAATTTCAATTATATCATTGAAAGCAGAGAGAGAAAATCATGAAATTTTGTCTGGAAGTCAGAGAAAAGTTGTGGAATTTTAGGAAATTTGTGACAATCCTGTGTTAATAATTAATGCTGCTGCATTACATAGTCAATTAAATGGCGCGTATAGTGTTACATATTCATTTCTCCAATTAGTTTTAGCTTTACGACGCAATAATAAATCTTTCGTATAAGAAACGTTGATTTATCAATGTACTGTTACATAATAACATTACATTATTAGGTGTTTATTATTGTTATACGTGATTACATGACGTTATTAGAAATTTATTATTGTTTCTTGAGTGTCCTAACAGTGGATCCGCCCGATTATCGTAGAACACGATGCTTCGTGCCATTTCACGTGAAAGCGACTGCGCTCTCGTTCAGCACACGCGTGCGATTTCTCCTTGCTACACACGCATTCTTTCACGATCCATCGGCTGTTGGTCAGCAATTAATAATTTTTGGTTACATATTTCAGACGTTTCGAATCATCGCAATAAAATATCCGATCTACATAAAGTGTAGAACGCGGATTGCAAAACTAGAAACTAATGTATTTTAATTATAATATGGTTGTAAGACGCAGAAAGTTGGGTGAACTGCGTTTTGCGTCCTACGTATGTATTGCGGTCTGCGACCTTTTACAATCTGAAATACATTTCATTCGCGACCTGTGTGTAGATCGGGTTTAATAACGGAAATCTTTATGCAGTCTTTTTTTTTATCCTATTGTAACAAAGAAGATCTTATATAAAAATAGCGAAGTGTTGTAAGTTGTAAAATATCAAAATATTAGTCATTTTTTTTAGACATTAAAAGTAAAAAATCAAAAGATATATGATATAATTGAACGAAATGTTTTTGATTTATTTTTCCTATAAATAATATTTCGTTGCGAAAAAAATAAGGTATTCGTCGGTGGAATATACAATATCGTGTCGGTCTAGCGATTTTCTGATCCGCCGGTATGTTTCCAATAAGTTTTATGGGCCAATCCATTTCTGACCGCGATTTTCTAGTTTTGCTTGGTGAGCATACGGTACCGGACCGAAATTTCTCTGGCTTGATATTTCCGCAGTGCTCGCCGGTCCGTTAAATATGTTAATGAGATACGCAAGGTAATGAGATAAGCTGCGACCCAAATAGACAGAGTCTTGTGTGAGACTTTGAGCGAAGGGAAAGTTGTCAGCCGTTTAATTCGCGACCGATCGTAGGCGAGGGATCGATTATCAACAACTATTGTGCGCATATGCAGCTAAACAATTCACGATAAGCGATAACTTACGATTAGAAACATGAGAAATGTCATGATTTAAAAGAATGCACTGATGTGTGAATAATACTCCAATTATATTATTATATTTTTATTAGTTAATCGTGATTTTAAAGTATTATATCACATTGGAGTCAACGAGAGCGATAATTGTTATGACAATATTAATTCTATTACTGAAAAATATCATGAAAATTTGATTGTAGCGTAAATTGTAATTTATTGATATTTTGTATTGATATTTATTTATATTTTGTAATTTATTGATATTAATTCTACTCCAGTTTTTATGCATTATAAAGGTGCTTTATAATTACTAATCAAGAGCTTTACAATTTTATTTTATTTATAATTAATATTTTGGACTTGCAAATCCGTCAAAGAAATAGACGAAGATCATTGTTTAATAATATGCACGAAATCTTTGAAGTACCGTGAGATGGTTGAAACGTTTTACTTTCTCTTTCCTCTTTTTTTCCTCTCGGTAACCTTGAAGTCGTTGGATTCTCGGAGATTAGGTTACTTGATTGGTTCGGTGTAAGTGAATCCAAGCTAATCTGTCTGAAGCCAATATAAGGCGTTAGCTTTACAATCGGTATTAAAAAAATATTTGATTTCAACGTCAGATCATATCGTGGAAATGTTTGTAACATGTCCGACACTTTTCGAGTTATTTTCCGATAACAAATGACATAAATACTTTTGGAGAGAATCGTATCGTTTTTTTTTTTAATATATATATTTTTTAAATATCAGATAAATGTAGAGATTTTTGTATTGTTTCAGCATGATATTTTGTGTTTAATTAAACACATAAAAATGTCGAAATATTATATTAGAATACACAAAGGTACCTTAATATTATTCCTAAAAATAACACTTGTAATTTTTTTATATCGAGGGAAAACATTGACTTGAAGAATAAATTTTATAAAAAGCTAACAACGTTTCTGTTAAAAGCTGGATTTATGACATGATCCGCTTCGTCCTCCGTTTCTCGTTTCCGGTTATTACGTGAGAAAGTCGGGCAAGAAAAGTCCTACTTCGCAGTGATCTCGTAAGAGGAACTCGTAAGAGAAAGAGAGAGAGAGAGAGAGAGAGAGAGAGAGAGAGAGAGAGAGAGAGAGAGAGAGAGAGGGAGGGAGGAGAGAGTGGTGGATTCACCTCCTAGTGAACGGATCCAATTCAGAATTCGCTTCGTGTGTCGCGCACAAATCTCTTGACGTTTCTAATTCGTTAACGTACGGTTTAATCTTAGTAATTTAAAATAATTGACGACATGTCCGCGTTGTTGTAACATCCTGACATGATTGCGTAGAATGAATAAAATGAGATTGCTATAAGAATTAAGAATAGAGAGAGAATTTTCAAAAATAATTTAATTAAAGTTTATCAATCAATTACAGAGTGATCCTATCAATTACGTTTTATCATGAGATATTAATTTTTTTTCTTTCTATGTTGAATTTTTTATATTCAGAAATAATTACATAACATTTCAAACAAGAAAGTCAATTCTTTTTTATTATTTTATGAAAATAAATAATAGAAATGTCTTTTTTTTTCATTTAAGATTTATTCGCTTGAATTTTTAACATACTTTAAGTTTTTATGCTTTAATGTTTTTTTTCGATATAAAACGCGATAATTTATGAGTTGACAGGCAGATACATTGCAGTTCAATTTCACAGTCGCTCAGAGCTCAATGGAAGTTCGGATTACTGCGTGGTTATATCGTATGAAATGCGATCCAACTTGCAGGCAGCAGAACCACCACGCTCTATTCGCTCCTAAAATACCGCGACTTTGTCACGACAGCATTCTTCAAAGTGTTTTTGCGGCGAGACCAAGAAATATTTTACGAAGTAGCGCGCGATTAATTCGATATAGATGTATTGTAGCTCGCTAGTATCTAGGTGAATCTCTGCAATATCGGATTCACATGTGGTATATGACAGGAATATTGACGTTGTACGATATTTTCCGGCTTCGTCTGTGCGCACTAGACGATAAATACTCACCAAACGCGGTATAAATATCGATCGCAGGAGGACAATATAACGATCGTTCACGTTACAAAATAATAAAATCTATAATATTCATTTAATCTATTTTTATTAATTACAGTTTTTATTTTATTAATTTTGTGACTGATAGATTCTTTATTTTTTATTGTTTATTGTAAATTATAGGATGCATATTTCGTATATAGTTAATATATATAAAATATAACTAAATGAAAAGAGAGAAATAGTATTACATCGCGTAAGATATCTCTTGATTCTTCATAAGAGGCTCGTTGTATGCGTTGCATCATATTTGTGTAGCGACTTGGAAAATGTAATGCAAATCGGAATGACAGTTCCGGATGATTCCAAGATAAAGCGGAATAAAACGTTGGGAATTCGAGCGATTCGAGATGGAGACGTCGAAGCTCGAGATTTATCGGCGTGTGGATACGCGCACGAATTTAACGTGTGCATATCTTTCGCTTCCCAAACTCGTTTGGATGTTTGACGTTGAACAATGTTCTCGATTAGAAGCCATCATGATATATTTGTGTAGTCTATCGTCAGGATGACGTTGAAGAATCTCTCCATTCTATCGTGAAATCAGTTGAGAAATGAAAAAAATTTCGATATAGTTTTATATACGTATGTATATACACACACACACACACACACACACACACACACACACACACATACACACATGCACGCACGCACGCACGCACGCACGCACGCACGCACGCACGCACGCACATATCATCTGTATATTTTTAAATGTTTAGATATTTTTATAATATATAATAGATTGCGTATGTTATATACTTATACTTGTCTTTTATACAAATAGTTGTACAATTAATAGTTATGAAGCTTATATTTTTATTTCTTGATACAATTTTGCATTCAGCAGAAAAAGCAATTTTGTAACTGTACAATTCTTTATTATAATTGATCTTGCTCTTAGTTCCTCACTGAATCTAAATGTATAAACTAATCATATTAAATAATCTTAAAATAGTTGCAAAGTTGCTTTTTCAGTTGAAAAGCCATTGTTTTGTCATGCAACATACGCAGAAACATTCTACAATAACAAAATCAAATTATTAAATTATATATATGGTATTGTACTATTGGGTTGTCCGGAAAGTTCGTGCCGATGTTGAAGGAAAATTGAAACGCAGAAAATTTAAATTTTAGTATACATTTATTAAATTATATAGGTTAGTCGGCACGAACTTTCCGGACAACCCAACATACATATCATTAGATTTGTTAATTTTTCAAACTTATCTGAAATTAAATCATTTTTACGACGTGCAGAAAATTTCTATATTACAAAGCGGGTGTAAGATTATGAATACCAAATTATGAATGTAAATCTATGTTTAACACTTTTTTCGTTGTTATTCTAAATGCAAATTCTGAGACGTATAATACTTCGTGACTTTTGCATTCAACAATATCTTCTGAAGGAACGCCAAGATTGGGAAGTAGGTAACTTCGCTTCAAGGCAACCATTTTCGTGAATGCTCCGGCGAACGAGAAGTAGATATTCTTATCTTAGATTTATGCTATTGTTATCGAAAGTCGAATTGTAGGTATTTCGAAATAGAAACAAGGTATTTAGATATTTCTGGCGTACATAATCTCACGTGTTAGACGAGTACGAGGGTGCTTGCCTACATCGGATTGAACGTCAGCGGCAGGTTGGTGTCGAGGGCGGAGGTAGGGGATTGCCATAGTAATAAAGGATCCGACGACCCCGAATAATCTTCCCGTCGTCGCGTCGAAAAAGGATCTCGCATCGACCAGGGGTATAGCGCCGCATTCTTGCGCAAGTTTGAGCCGCGCTTTCTTCATGGAAAAAATTAAGAAAGTGAGAAAAACGCTTGATTAATTGAAGCCAATTTTAATAGCATTTCTTTATAATTATTACTTGCAGATTGTAATATTATTAGTATTATTTAAACAGTGAATTTTATTTTAAAATTATTTGGAGTCTTTGAAATATTCAAATGATAAATTTGGCTTCAGTAATTATTTGATATTTGAGAGATCCTTAAACATTTAAATGACAGTTTTTGCTAATCTGAGATAATAAAATTAATAGTCCCTAGAAATATCTGAATGTATTATTTAAATTATTTTGTTTTGAAATTGTAATAGAAAATATATATGAATGTAGTGCAAGATTGAAAAGTGTTAATTATAATAGAAAGGTTATTGTGCTTTACGATGTATAGCTGGAGCAATATCATTGCTACGCGTCGTCGTGAATATGAATGCGACTATTCTTGGTTACGCATGGCGACGCCTTTGGCTTCGAGTTATTTCTAGTCGTACGGTGACGCGAAACGCGCTCTCTTCTACGGCGGCGAGAGCGAATAGTTGCGTCGTGACCGCTTTACGAATTTTGTAACATGGATTCTCATGCAGTCTACGCGATCTGGAATGTCACGTTTGACAAGTATTGACAAGTCGCTTGCAATGAAAGTTTCATTGCGATCTTTCTTCTGTCGTAAACCGATCGACTGAAATATCTGGCAATTTTTCATCGTGATTGTTTATAAATTGTCGCACATTGAATCCAGAAATTTCTTAAGGAGGGAGAGAGTATTGACTGTTGAAGCAAAATTTTTTTAAGATCAAGTTTTTAAGGTATATGAAAAGATATTATTTAAATTATTACATTGAAAAAGTATTATTTAAATGTATAATTTATAAATCATTCTATTTAAAATTATATTGACACAAAAAAAAGAATAATATAATAAAATCTATATATAAAATCTTTTACATCTTTCTTAAATTAAAACATATTTTTGGAATATCAAAATTATGATTAAGCATTTCAGAAATATTAAAAATATTATATAAAAAATAAATATTTTTTAAAAGGTGAGCTTCCCATGGAAGGGGGGGGATGGCCTCCCTCCATGGATCCGCCAATATAGCATATTATGAATTATTTAATACATATTCCGGTCGGATAAAACAAACATAATTTCTCTTTTACTTATCACTCTGAAATTAATTGTAAGTGCCATTTGAATGGGGGATTGAAAGAGATTAGGAGATATCAGGTAAGAAAAGAACATGGGTATTAACAAGGAATCACAGGTTTTCAGAAGATTGATTTTCACGAATAAATATTGGGAACAGAGAAAAGTACGTTTGCGAGGAAGATGAAATTTGTTTATCTGCGAAAGAATATTTAGTAGAAACTGGGACATCTTGGTTTAATAAAATAATAATCCGAGTAAATCTGGTATCTCTGGAGAGGTTGTATGCTTACTAAGAAAATTACAGTGTCATCTTAATAGATAAAGCATAACAAAGTGCATTAAAAATATCATTATTCATTCTGTTATCGTAATCGTTTTGTTTATTATATCTCTAATCGATAGCAATTATCTGCAGAATGATATTACACAGCTAAATATATATCACAAAATTAGAAAACAACGCGGCGTGTCGTAATTTTATCTCGCTAATGATACCTCAGCAAAATGAAATTTTTTGTGTAAATATATGCGTGCTCGAACTTCGAAGTAATATCTTTTCGAATATATATATTATATATACACGCGTAGAGTCTCTAGAAATAAGGGTCTGGCTAATCTTTTAGTTTGATTAAAAAATGGTGTACGATATGCACACACACACACACACACACACACACACACACACACACACACACACACACACACACACACACACACACACACACACACACACA
>NW_017259591.1:231619-240882 GCF_001594045.1 Atta colombica
ACATGCAACTGTAGGAGTTTCACATATCTGCTTTATAATTTTTTTTCACGTGCTCAGTCATCACCTAATTGATTCCGCCATTTTTATCAAGTCAATAAAAAATAGGACAAGATTGGCTGGACTCTTAAAGTCTTATTTCTAACACGCGTATACACGCGCGAGACGTGCAACACGCATACGCAATCGCGCGATTCTCGCTTGTAGAGGATCACTGTATTTCATAGCGTGAACCTTGTTGTTTTTACTCGACCATAGTTTGTTTTCCGGTTTTACAAGCAGTCCTTGCTACACGATCGCGTCCTTTGAGCCTTCTCGCGTTTTCTCCCTCGCCTCTTCGCCCTCTTTTTTCTGAACGCGACTCTATGTTTATCTGCATGCTTTCTCCATTCACGTGCAATTGCTTTATGGACTACAGAGTGCGCCTGACGTTTTTTTCTTTCCAGTAGTTTTTCCCAGAGGAAAATCTTAAGTAGCGGCGTACTATTGATTTAGCGTTATTCTCTGTAAGCAGCGTAGAATATTGAAATGTCGCTGTAAATTATCCGCAGATAAATATATTCGAAGGTGAATTAATAGATTTATGTACTTTAGGATTGGATCGTCTCCAAATCATACAGAAATCATAGAAAACAATTGAAAACATTTAAAAAATAATGATTTATTATCAAAACATTTCACTGCAAGAATGAGTCTTGAATTATTGCATGTATATACAACTGCAATTCCATCTTAGATTTATGTAAAAGTATACAAGTTAATAACGATCTTTACGTTAGATTAAAATTACTCAGATACAGAATGAAAATATTTTTAGACCTATTTTGGTTAGAAACATTTTTCACATTTTATCTTTTTACATAATCTCTTTTAATTTAATTTACGTTAAAAAAACATTGAGGTTAATCCTGCAGAATTGTGCATATGCGAGAATTTACGGATAGTCGATCGAGATTAGTTATCTATGACCCGAATAATTGTGTTTCATTTTTTGGCGATGTTTTTGCATTATTGATATTCAGCCGTTCTCTCGTGTAATGCAATATATAATGGTAACAGGCGCGCTTTAATTAGTATCGTAACTTCGCCGTATTCATTTGCATTAACTCTTTTTTTCCTCCCCCTCTCTCTTTGCTCTGATTTCCTGTTTCGACCCGTGATATCTTTTGTCGCCAGCCGGCGCTTAAACTTTATGTAGAATTATAACACGATGCGATAAAATCATATCAATTTTAATTAGTTTTTTTTAACGAATAAATTTATTTGGATTACTCTTTTGTTATAGTTTTCATTAATTTTTTTTAACAAATAAATTTATTTGGACTAATTTTTTTGTTACAGTTTTGATTGAGAAAGATATACATTCGTCATATAATTTTCTCAACAAAAGAATAAAGTGTAACATAAAATGAAACTTACTTTTACAATTATACTTTATAAGTGCATGCTTTATAAGCCACGTACAAAAATTCGATATCATAATTGTGTATGGAAACAGTTTAAATTGGATTTTATTATATTAATTGCTGCTATACACGATGTATCGCGTTGCTTTCATGCGTACATAGTTTTAAATGCGATTTACGTGCAATTAGAAATGCGGGAACGTCGCGTGCGTCTCGCTGTTCTTATGAGTCTGCTTGGCAACAGTACAATTTGTTTTTCTTGTTTTTTTCTCTTTACCGAATGCTTAACCTTTCTTTTTCTTTCTCTTTTTTTTCTTTCGGCTTGTTCTACACGAGCCTCGCCATGACTTCTCTCTTGCTGTTTCGTACTCTTTATTTTTTGCCTATCCTTTATGCACCAAGTGATTTGTTTCTTTTATTCCGTCCTTTTGATTTTTCTTTCCGGAAAACACGGATTATTCCGGCTCTACCGATCATTTCGTCGTTAAATTGCTGTATTATTGACATACCGTGTGTTATATCGTTTTGTAGAAATCTTTTTTCGTTAAAAAACTATCGTTTTATACTTATATAAACGTTGCCGATGTTTTTTCCTTATTTGGTTTATATTCTTAACAAATTGAAGATCAAAAAGCAAGTTATGATAAAATCTAATGTATTATTACGAATTATAAAATTTATTATGAATTAAAAAAATTATTGATTTATTATAAAATGGCGAATTATAAAAATCATATAATGTTATCAATTTATGTGAGAAAAATTTGTTCATGGAGATGTTTTTGATTAATTTAATGGAACTAATAATAAATTAGTTATATTCTTCATTATGTATTTCAAGCATTTTGATATATTTTATAGCAGACTAAACATTCGTCGAGAACTTTTCTTAAAGTGATTTGAGAATAATATTCGAAGGTTTACCTGTTCGAAATCCATTTGGTTCATTAACGATCACGGTCGTATATAAATAGACATATGTGTGCATGCACGCGTTGCCTACTTTCAATGTCACGATTTCTGCATAGCTCCGTCTGACATAGGTCGATTACTTCACCGACATTATTTCCTATTTCCTTAATCGCGTTATCTTTTATATCTTGATTCATTAGACTACGTTAGAAATAATTCATTTGAAATGGAAATGCACGTTGGAATTATCGTCATAATTTAATAAAAATATTAAGAGGATTGCAAATTTTTTTAAATCTATTTAAACTATATATAAGGCAGTTATTTATGAGAAATTTATTGAGAATATTATTAACGGAAAAATAATTTTTTAATAAGATTTACGTATAAATAACAAGAGGACAAATAATATATAAGATTTTTGCATATATGAGACATTTGCATATCTGTATCTCTCTTAATTAAAAATGACTTTTTGGTGAGTTGGTGATGATTTGATTGGTGAAATTCTGATTCGAGTGCCTTTAAGGAGCAGTGAAAACTTGCGTGAATGAATATCTGTCAGCGCGTGTTTGTTTCTTCCGACGAAATCATTCGACCAAAGTGCACAGGTCGTCGAGATATCCCGACGAAGTCGAGAGGATTTTAGTCGCTGACTCGCAGTAAAGCGGTATGCTAGAGAACTGTGGAGAGGGAAAGGGGGAGGGGGAAGGGGGAATTAAGCGAACTGAAACGGCGATAGAAAAGAGGAAAGAGGAAGAAGTGTAAGATGGAAGAGAAGGGAGGAAGAGAAAACAGCGGGAAAGAAATACCGGAGAGGATCTTCGAGTCTATATCTCACACATGCATACGTATGTTCGCACGTGCACTTGCATGCGATATTTTAAGCGATTCTCACGGCGCAATACGTCGATGATGCCTACGGCGACTGTGGTGTTACGTCGTTAATTATCGATTGCGGTCGATTGGCGATTTACGGGTGAGAATTAGCGAAGAGTACTAATACCAAAAGAGTCGTTCGCAGCAATCGGTGAATCGATGAAACGTTTTCTCGGTTGTTACGTAGGAAGTTGCGAAGTTCGTTTGCGATTACGTTCACGTGACGCGCAAAAGCGCTCGTTGAGATCTCGACGAGAACTTTACAAGAAGAATCAACGTCGTTGCTTCTCATTATTCTCGGCAGACGATTAACTTGCCGTACTTCACCTCGCTATCATTCTCAATTCAGGATCACCATGATTATAAACGTCGCACGTTTTGTTACTTCCTCTAACGAAACTTTGTGAAGATTTTTAAGTTACATTTATTTCGCGTTGATGTAGATATGTTTAAATTTTTTTATAATTTCAAAGCTGCTCGAATTATTATTATTATTAACTATTATTAACAAGAAATATGTTACATATGTAGTAAGTTAAATATTTACATTTAATATTTAAATGATAAATTATATATACGTAATACGTAGTTATATATACATTCTAATAGCTATATTCTAATAAAATATAGTGTTCCATAATAAATATAGTTTCCATGGGAAATTGTTGAAATTAATCAGTTGTCATTTTTAAACGCACATGAGAAATAGGAAAAATAAAATATTTTAAAGAGAAGGCATTTGGTTTTATTTACGTATAAAGTAAAGTCGATTGGAAATATTTGTGTTCATTTAATAAATGTTTATAAAAATGTCAAACATCACCGGCGTTTTATTTACATATAGTAAAGTCAATTGGAAATATTTGTATCATTTAATAAATGTTTATGAAAAAATTTCAAATACCGCTTATCTAGCTATATGATATGTATATTTTCATTTATTTATTTATTTTTTCTATTTTCTATATGTGTTTAAAAATGATAATAGCTGATTAATTTCAACAACTTTCCATGGTAAACCTTATATCATTCTCGTATTTGCGATCATCATGCTTTATTAATCTGTACAATTTTTCATTTTCTATCATTTTTCTGTCGTACATTTGTCACTCGTCACCTTGCATCTTCGTAAGCTATAGATTTCGATAAACGGCATTGAATCGTGATGTTTCTCTCTTGCACTATTTGTATCCGACGACACGTTATATATCTCCGTCTTCTCTCTCTCTTTCTCTCTCTCTCTCTCTCTCTCTCTCTCTATCTCTCTATGCTTCTGTCTTTTGCAATCGAAGATTACGTCGAGAAGAGCTTTATCGTACGCAAGAGAGAGCTCCATCCGGGTTTGTCTTCCGGCTATTCCGATCAAAGGATCGATCGTCCTTGCCATTCGTGAGCTCCAGCGACCGCGCGCGAAATCGTGTGCGTTTCCACGAAATTGGACGGGTTCAATCTTGAGAAGGCATCCCTGCGTCTCTCTACCGCTATTCTTGAGACTGCTGCATTGGGCATCGTATATATATATATATATATATATACACACATACACACACATACACCATTCTTCGTTGGACCACCCATCGGGATCGAAAGATCCTTTTCCCTTTGGACAGCAGACCTTGTGCCTCAAGAATGTACTGGGGTCTAAAGTGGATATCTTATTATCATTTGGTATTTATTGCTCATCTCTATAGACCTACTCAGAGATAAGGTCTTATCCCAATGTCACGGTGATATCACATGTTACATGTTTAGGCTGACCGAATGTTTCCATTTCTGAGAACATAATTATTTCTTATATCAAGTATGCTTGAATGTTCTTGTATGTACTTTCAAATTTATTTTTGTCTGTTTTTATTTATAATACGTGATTAACCCTCCGCGTAATCCAACCTTTCTATTTCTCTAATCCAAACGGGTCACTGATATCTGATGTGTTTTTCAAAATGTTTTTGGATTCTAAAAAAATCTAAAAATATTCTGATACAATCTTTCAAGAATATGATTTTACAATGGTACGACCCGAATTTTTCATTGTTTTTGTATGTGTCCGAATTTGAGACAGAATAATTAAAAGTTAAAATTTTGCCTGAATTTTCAACTCCGCTTAGACCACGGAGCTTAACAATAAAAAATCTTATTTTTTTCTGTCATTGTATATGTTATCCAGAGTTTTAATTTGTTTATGTATGAACGACAGATGCAGATGCAAGTTAAGCAGAAAATTAAGTCGTTCATATGCGATTATCGTAATTTGTAAAGACACGTGCTATTTATATATGTATGACGTGACAAGATGTTGATCAAGTGTGAATGAGTTCTTATCTGTCGGACACATTAGTCGATCATGAAGACACATAAAGACGTGTCATTAGATAACCGTCTTCAATTATTCGCGATTCGTATCATCTGGTAAATAAGTAGAAATAATTGAATTATCGGTCTATCTTTCTTTGACAACGATGGATGACGAAAGAGAAACAAAGCGAGGGTGGTGCTATTAAGGATACCGAATTAAGTCGGAAAATGTGAAGTGGGACTAAACTGAAGGGCAATATAAATTTACAATGGTAAACAATATATAAATCATTTCGTAATCGATAAAGTGCAGCGTCGCATGACAGAAGCGGTAAATAATAATGAGCTAAACAAGCGATTATTAATGTCGCGAGAGCGAGTAGGGGGGAGAGGGTGGGTTAGTCGCAGAAGAAGGTAGGCAGAGACGGATGAGAGAAATCTGGCGAAAAAGGGAGCACCGAAGAGATACATCGGAGCGCGCGAGTCCGTGTTGAGGAACAAGAGGCGGAGATAGCCGCGTAACGGTTAACGGCCGACGGCAGGAGACGTTGGAAAAGGCGAAAGAAGCAGGAGAGAGAGAGAGAGAGAGAGAGAGAGAGAGAGAGAATGATAGATGCAGAGGAGAGAGGAAGAAGAGAGCGGAGGCGCTATGGAGAGGCAGTCTGCTTCTGCTAGCCTCGACTCCGGTTGCCGTGACGACCCATACCACCCGCCATCATGCCGTCCTGGCATAGTCACAGTTACGGTCCCGGACTCTCTCTTTCTCTCTCCCCCTCTCTCTCTCTCTTTTTCTCTTCCTCTGCTTTGCGATCGACCCCTACCTCGTCCTCCGCCGCCGCCACCCTTCTCCGCCACCAGCACGGCGGGCCTTCTCGTCGAGGGATCTTCGATCGTGCTTTCTCTTTCTCGCTTTTCTGTTCTTTCTGCTTCTATGGCAAGGACCCGTTGCGGTTTTCAGTCTGCATCTTACGGTGCGAGATGCAATTGCTATGTCAAATATCTAGTGCGATGTTTCAGTTTCGCTCGAGCAGGTAGAAAGTAAATCTTTCGATCTTTTTACACAATAGTAATCGTAGGCAGTAATTGAAGGATAAGAATAAGTTGTGTTAAAACGAGCTTTAGAAAAATTATCTACATTTTATTTTTCTTGCATTCTCATAATCTTTAAAATACTGTTTTTGTTTGTTGATATAAAACATTTGACTATTGTTTTTATGCTTTTCATGGATATTCTCTGTTGAATCTCAGAAACTAAATGGGAATAGCTACACTATTTGTTTCTAATAAGCCTAAGTGCTCTCAGATAAGATCTTAAAGAGGTCTTTCTTAGTCTGTAGTTGAACTTTATCATAAATTGAACCCTTGTCAGACAGACTTATTATCTCTTTTTATAAATTTTTAGTATAATTGATTAGAAAAAAAAATATTTTATTCTCTCTCTCTCTCCGTAATTTATTACATCTAATCGATTATTCGATTAAAGAGTTGTAGAATTTATATCAGTATAATATAAAGGTAAAATATCGGTGTTAGTTTGATGTTTAATAAAAATTGAGGGAATAAAAAGTGAATTTGATTAAACGTACAAATGAATAATCTCGAGACCGGTTTTGAACGCGATAAGTATATAAATCTCCGATTAAAAATAATCGATCGGTCATTCGCAGTAAAGAGCGGTTCACTAGATCCTCTAGCTTATGCTTGTGGCTTATAAACAAAAAGGGCTTTATCTTTCACACGATTCCGCCGCCCCTCTGGTCTTTTGATCCTTTTATCGGCCGCCATCCGCTCCGATGATTTAGACAAGCCGGTGTAAATGCAAATGCAAACATGCAGTTTCAACACAGCCGGCGGGCTGCTCGGCTGTGGCTCAAATTCTTTCACGCGGAAGCTCCGTTGCACCTTCCCGCCTTTTCTTCCGCTTTCATACACCTCTGTACGAATCATTATACCATCTATGGGGCACGGTAATGAGGTTAACGCGGTTCGCATGTCTTAAGCTGTTCTCTTCATTGTCATGCGACACCGCTCTCTCAAAGACACCGTCAATTTTGCACAGAATTATTTCAGTCGCAGAGTTATCGCATTACTTCAGAAAATTAACACGTACTTAATGTCTTTAATATTTTCCAGAGATTTTATTGTCGCAGATACTATAGAATTTAATTTGACGCAGATTTAATTTTATGATTTTTATTTCATGTTAATCTTGTACATTAGATTTAAGGATAATAAGACCTAGTAGGAATTAAAATACATCATTAAATCTATAGCCAAATTTAACCTACTAATTTAAGTTGTCACTGCTCCTACTCAATATTATTCTTTATACTTAATTATTATTTTATACTAAAACAATGATAAAAATAAATTTGACGCTATACTTTTTTATTTTTTATTATTATTATTATTATTTTTTTTTCTAACATAAAAAAAGATGTTAAAAAAAATTGATTTTTGCCTAAAAAAGTGTAATTAAAAGAAATAGTGCTTTTTAGCACTATTATAGATTTTTATTTTTCTGGATATGAAATTATTAAAAAGTTCGTAGCATTTGGAGAACACTAGTGACTAGAGAATCTCACAGGGAGAGAATGGCAAACTATATCACGTGACTCGTCTCCTCTGATTGAGTATGGATATCAAAACTCCATAGGTATGGAAGAGATTGGAGTAAACTGGTGACCCGTCCTGATTAGACATGGGCATTCACGTGATGCAATTTTCCATTCTCTTTCTGTGAGACTCTCTAGGGAGCACCCCGAAAATTGAACATGGTATATATATATTTATCCAAATTTCAATATTCTCGCTCAATTTTCGAGGAATTCCCCAAACGCCACGAATTTTTTAATAACTTTATTATTGTATCTAGGAGGCGACGAAGTCATTTGTAAAAAATACTATTTCTTTTACTTGTACCTTTTTCAGCCTTTTTCATTAACATCCTCTTTTACTTTTATCCAGTAAATAATTTCCGTTATTTTTTTATATTTGATGCACTCTTATGTATAAAACGAGGCGTACAATTTTTTTAAGAATAATCAGACGCAAAAATCGTTATAAATTTATGTTGCGATTATCTCTCTGTTAATAATTATAAATAAATTACATTTTATTTTTGCATAAAACCATACATATGATTAAAACTTCTTGTTTAATTCGCATGGCACACGTATAAATATTAAATACAACAGCGAATTAATTGGAGAACAAAGTTGTCATCCCGGTATGCAGATGTTACAACTCCCAAGAAAATAGAGGCGTTATCCGCGATATGTGTGACGTGGCAGTCAAAGTGTTAAGCGCGCTTTCCGGTCTCGTTTTCCCTCATGGCTGGGAATCGGCGCGATTAGCCGACGGTACGCCCACGCGTGTGCACGGCCGGGATCCACGCTCGTGTGCATGCACACGTATGCAGGCGTGCTTGGGACGAGGACGAGGGAGCATACCTCGAGTGCACGCAGGCGCTCCGCCATGCGCCCGAGCGTGCCACATGGCCGCCACCTTGGCAATGCGTTGACCCTAAAGTAGCGCGCTACCATCACCACCACTACCATTATCGTCACCAACACTGTCACCAACGTTGCATCGATACGTGCACTCGCGCGACCGATTTCTCGGTGCAGCCAGGAGCGAACTACTCAAGAAACCACCTCTCTCGTAAAAATTAAATGAAAGAAGAGGGAAAATTGAAGTGAGCTGAAGAAGATGGTTTTGCGATTTTATTATTGAGTTGGATATGACATATTTATATATCATATATATATATAT
>NW_017259591.1:240982-253762 GCF_001594045.1 Atta colombica
GTTTTTTAGATAAAAATAGAAATTGATTATTATATTATATTAATTGATTATTATATAGACAATATTGGTATAAAAATAAAATTGAATAATTTGTAATAAATTACTTTTGACGTTGCGAAATGCACGGCCAAGATTTATAGTAATTGTTTTATATTTATTTGTTTACCTGTAGTATTTTTGAATGCAGTTTGAATGATGAACCTAATCCACATCGATTGACCCACAAATATAACCTCGTCTAATCTGAAATTAAAGTAGAGCATATAACATTATAAATCTGACTGACCTGTGTTAGATTCAAATTCTGCACTTGATATTATCTATAGGATTTTACAATTGACCTAGTATTGGGCCAGTATTGATTGCCATAATTCCATTCAGATATTGACATAGTACTGGCAAATTACTAGTCCAGTACTGGTTAAGTTTTATGAAAACTTGGACTCAGTACTGGTTCAATCATTTTAGTCAGTTCAGTCATTTGCCAGTGATGGCCCAGTACTGACAGAACCTTTGCAAAGGTTTTGCTATCAGTTGACAATCGTAGCATTGGCTAAGCGTTAATTTCGTTGTAACTACTGCTGGCAATCCTATGGATAATTTCTTCTCGATGATTTAGAACTTAAATGTATATTATCTTTATAAGTCATATGATAATTTGTTGTGATTCTTCAACTTGTTTATCGTTGGAACTTGAATTATTCGGTTTGTGAGCGAAATCAAGCGGAAAAACAAAGTAAGGTCAGATAGTCGAATGTGTTAAACAAAACATCACTAATGTTACTCATTAGAAGTCTGTTTTTTATTCCTAGACTATACTACAACTCTCTTTCTCGTTCTTTTAACCAAATATCAAATTTATCTCATTTTAAATTCCAAAAATGTATACTAATTCGACCACAGAAAACAAACTTCATTTATTAAATAAAGTAATTCTATATAAGAAGAGCAATTATTTTTACATGATAAAAACAAGGGATAGACCTTGGTTATGTTGATAGACTATCAGGACTATACGCAGAATACCTATCACTACTTTAATAATATTATTTTTTAAATACCTATATTTTATTCTCATTTGTGTTACTATTTTTTTACAAGTTTGCATCGATAAATAGGAATGTTTTTCAGTATACAATATTAAATTTGTTTATTCTTGAGTGAGATACATTTACAAGTCAAATTAGAAGATCAATTCTCTTGTTTGTGATTTATACGCGGTTTTGTAGGGCAAAAAATGAAAAATATATTATAAAATAAAAATATAATCTATTATTATACTTTGTTATTAATGATCAATTATTATTTACATCTACAAACTTTTTTTATTATTCGTAAAGGCCTTTTCTTTTGTTTTTTGATCATGTAATCAATTTTTTTATGATTATAATTGTTAACAGATGCATCTTTACTTATCGTTAGTTCATTAATGACTTGGAATACAGGAACAAAACTCGCGGTTACAGACTTTATTGTGCACGATGAATAGCGATGCATCGCAATTTCAATATTCCTTATTATTGCTGAAGACTTAATTGTTCGATCAAGTGCTCGTGAGTAGACTTTGAATGTCGTTTGTGAGTCAATTACGAAGGTAATATCAACAGCCCCATCTCCAGCCAGATCGTGGCTGTTATCTTATCGGAATCGTTCGCGTATCGATTGTCGAGGTAGAGGGTCAGATTACAGAGCAAATACCAACTCCGCGCTATATACAACACAATAGGGAAGAGAAGTCGACGTTCATAGTATAAAAACGAGACTCTTTAAAGAAAATATCTTATGTCGACGACTTCTTTTTCAAGAAGAATCATCTTATTTTTCCTTTGCTATAAAGGAATATATCGCGTTATCAAATTGATAATATTGTTAAAAAACATTGGAAAGGAATCTTTGTTCTTAAGTTTATTCTATTCTATTATAAATAGCATTCTAAAATCTGTGAAAAGATATAAAGGATAAAGTATCAATTTTTAATATCTAATTTAGTGTCATAATTATGCATATTCTAAATAGGATATTTTAAATAAAGGATATATTTTATTTTAAATATAATACTAAAAAGTGAAAATTTAGAATCTTTTATTTCATGTTGATTTTTTTTTGGTTCTATATTATATTGCCTGTTTTAATTTTTTATTATGTTACAACTTTACAAACTCTCATTTTCGTTTAAGATAATTACATTGTCTAGTTAAATTGTCTAGAGAGTTAACAGACTTTGCAGCATGCAACCATTACGTTTAACGTATTATGATGATATGTTACGACACATAAGATTCTCTGATATCTAGTATCTACCGACAGTAAAACGTCATAAACAAGAGCTATAATAAGATGAACAAGACATTAATGAGGATTCTAAACAGAAAAAGAGAAAGAGAGACAAAGAAGGGGGGGAGGAGGAGAAAGAGCACAGAAAATGAAGAAAACCACCTGTAATTTATATCTGTTGTCACTTATCTCTACAGTGTTTACAGATCAGGGATAAAAGTGTACGAATCTGATACTGTGAAACAAGATTATTAAAGTATCACGTATCACATCGTACACACATTCATTGCCGTACTATATTTTTTTCTAGCAAAACCGCTTTTAGTTGGATGAACGTACAAGATATCAACAAAGAAGCGAATTGATTTTATTTCTATATAAAAATGATCGCGTTTAGTGAATTACCGTAAAAAAAACATTTCACACTAAGAAAAAAATTGTTTATTTAATCGAATTAAATTTAATTTGTCTTTATTTTTTTTGAGAATGTATTTAAGTCAAATATATAAATAATATATATTTGATTTAATTACATACATATATTTTTTATCGAAAGAAACAAAGACAAACTAAATCAATGTGGACATTTGAATAATTTTTTTGGTACATAAAAAGTTTGTCAGAAATAATTAAGTAAGATTTTTGAAATAATCGATAATCTATCGTCTTTGCGATCGTTATATATAAAGTCATATTGCAAGTCATTTTGCAGAGTAGAAGAAAAATATAACGCAAGAAAATATTTTTATATAATTCATAATAGAGCTTGTACGATCTAATTTCTACTAAATCTAGGAAACGATGCTTGAACATAGAGCGATAGATATTGTTAAGAGGAGCGCGGTTGCTCGAAAGAAGGACAAATATAGATTGTAACGTTGCGAAGCTTTTTATACGTGCGCGCGCGCCATAATTACATTACAATTAGTAAGCAAGGACGCAGTTTGCTCGGTAGCTCGTGTATCGAACGGGCGAGATACATCTCGGTGGGTTAACACATAACTAATGAATTAAAGATGTAACGTAGTTATGAACGATAATTAGCTAGCTCCTTATTGCAAAACAAAGGCCAGTACGTTTTTTTTTATTAAATTCGTCTTAAGTTCTGTAATTTGCCTTCACATAATTCATTGTAAAGGCATTACCCGTGCGTATCATTGACACTCACAGCTGTTATATCGTAATACCGATCAGCGATCGTTGTCACGCACGCAAATATCACGTTCCTCCGCGTTCCTCTCGATGAAAGTGAAATCATCGCGCAGTTTGCATATTGGAAGATTGATGTTTGTTCATCTTCTCGGAAAATTTATTCAGGAATGCAAGTGACTGTCGGTGATACATGGGAAAGGAGAAATGAGGAGGATGAGGATATGGCATAAGCGCGATAATACGAAATGTGTCGCGAACGATACTGCACTATCTATAACACATTGAGCGTAATATGATGAGACATGCCTCGTGCAGCACGCGAGCATCATTATCTGTGATTAACAAGGAGCTTTTGCAATATTGTGCTTCAAAGACAAATGAATTTAGTGAATGTCAAAATGTCTCACGAAGTCTGACGAAAAAAGCATGAATCGCTTATTGTTAGAGTTTTTGCAATTTTTGTCTCGGATTTATGCTACTATTATCATTTTATTTTTCTTTCAATTTCTTGTTTTTTTTCCTTTTGTTGTATTTATAGTATTTTGACTTAATAGTTTTTCATGTAAATACAATGAGTACAAAAAGTATTCGTATATTGGAAATATCTTTCACAAAATTTTATTTTTAAAAAGCAAACATTAATTAACAATTTATTAATAATAAAATAAACTATATATTCCTCAAAATTATTTTATCTGAAAAGATGTATAATAATTGAAATATATTTTCTTAAAAATAAGTGAAAAATTATATATATTATTTGCATAAAAAGAATACAGTCGAAAAATGTATCTTCTAAGAACACGTGAAGCTTTTTTGTTTATATTAGGACAGAATGTACTCATTGTATAAAATTGCTAATTAATGTTTATTTTTTACAAATAAAGCTTTTTTTAATAAAAATTTTCTTTGTGTGTGAATATTTTTTATATACTCTATACACGATGTTGTATGCTTCTTGTATACAGTGTACATGATATTGTATACAATACACTTGATTTCGACGCTTTAGAAAATGCAATTCTAAAGCACGTAATAAATAACGATACCTATCTATTATAACAGCTATCTGTATTTACGATTTAATAAAAAAAGACTTAAACTTGTCAATGTTTATTTGAAACATTATTGTAAAAGATGCACGTGTAATCTCGTCTTACTACTCTCTTTCTCTTTGTATCTTTTTTTTTCTATTAGAACATACATTTTCACAATGCATTTTCGAAAGCGACGATTGTGTAGGAATTAGTAGATCAGTAGAACATCCACTCAAGAATTGAAACAAGTTTTTGAGATGACAGTGATGGCGTAGAATGACTAAAAATAAGCCGCTTTCGTGAGCAAGCTGTTAACTCGTTGTTAGCCTTGTCCACGAATAAATCGATAGTTTAACGCGGTCACGATTCTCCATGAAGCTCTTTCCTTTTCTTATCTCTCCCGTTCATAATCGAACCTTTTAATGAACTTCTTAATTTATTTGTGCTTCATCCAATGTATCAAATGTACAACGTTCAACGCATAATTTATGTGACGATAAAATTGATAATAGCCACTATTTGCAACACGCATTTATCGATGTTTATGCCGATAATTACGCGATGAATCAATTATTTATTGCAAAATAGTAGGTCAATTTTTTGTGTCGCAGAAGCAAGAAAACCATTTGTTAATGATAATCGCCGGTCAACGCGTCGATTGGAGTAATTGATCCATCCTTTTGCACCGGCAAAAGGATGGATCGACCGCCGCGAACGGGATGCGCGGTGTTAATGTTAGACAAAATAGGTCAAGTTTATGTGAATTATTTTAACCTCTAATCTAAAGATTGTTTATGTGATAATGATGAAAATAATTGAGAATTTTCATTATACGTGTAAAAAAATATATTGGAATACTAATTATCCAAATATTGATTCTCTTTGACGATTTATATATTTCAGTATGTAAACAGAAATTCATTAATTTGCTCTAAATCTATATTGTTACTGTATCTCTATTGTTCCTATTATTTTTTTCATCCCATTTAGATTTTTCTTTATTTGAGTTTTTCGACTAATCGATAACACGTAGATGTAATATTGATAGATTAGTTTGTTTTAATTAATTTTTTTTTGTTTACATTCGAATTTATTTTGAAGTACTGTTTATAATTTTAGTATCATCTATCCAGAAACTTTTAAGTCGAATTGTTGAAATTTTTAACTTTAAACATGTTTTAATACTTTATAAATTTAGAATTAATAATGACAAGATAATGCATTATGATTGACATATTGCAAAATTTATTACTTTTAATTAGCATGAAATAATGATATCATATGAAATTACAAGCGAGAAGATTCTTAATTGATGATTCACTTCAAATTTTATTCACTTTTGTTGCAAACGTTCCAATTTTTATAAGATACACGTATATATTATACATATGTGTGTCTTGTTCACAGCTAAAAGATTGATGATCATATCTTTTATTACGTAAAAGAAAGTAATCTATCAAAATGAAAAATAATGAAACTTGCAAATGAGAGAGTCACTTCTGTATAATTTTATATTATATACGAAATCAAAGCAAAGCGTTTTTTTCCGATTTGCTGAACGTATTTATGAAACTCTTCTCACATTTTCATTATATTCTGTGTATTTCGCAACGATCACTTCGTGGGTTAAGAGCCATTATTGTTGGAAGTCGTTAACGCGAAGAATTATCGACGAATACTCGTTCGAGAGAAGAGGAGCGTTGAAAGCGCACGAAGAGAAAGAGAGAGGACTCTCCTCGACGTTGTCGTGGCGTCTGACGAGGCGGTCGACGAGATAACGATCCTTCTCTCCACGGTACCCTAATTAAATTGAATCACGGAATTCTCCGAACCAGGAAATACCCAATGAAGACGTGCATTAACAAATTAAAGTGCCTTCGTTCGCGCGCGCGAGGGATTCTTGGACACTTGCCAGTCTTTCCTGTTTCTAGCAAAAAAGCGCTTTTCCGCTTGAACGTCTAATAAAAATCGCGCTCCCATTGCCCATCGTCTATGTCAATTATCGCGCGCACTATTTATTCGCTGGCATCTTTAATGGGTCTGATTTTTCCAAATGCTAATCTGGCGAAGGAGGACGCCTGAAATTGACCCGAACGTATAAATAACGATATTTAATCTCGTGACAATCGTATTTGTAGAAGTTAGTTAGATTTTTGATAAAAATAATTTGATATTTTCACTAAAAATATATATTACAAATTTTACGCAGTGAACGAAGAAGTATGAAGAGGATACGTTTTGCTTCTATTTCTTGTATCTCGACTTTTTTTGTCAATTATTGTTCTCGTTATATAGTCTCGTTATGTACAATATTTATATATATATATATAACGATGTTATCATTTCTTCTTCAGTCTGAAAGACATGATTTTCGAGTATAGATGTTCGTATTATGGCACAGCTCCACATAAGGCTACAAATATAAAGCACATGCTGCACCAAGCCGAGTGCGATCGATCTGCAAAGTGTATGCGGTGACGTAGGTTGTCTGTGCCATATTTGCCGCGAGGAACGCGCTTGGTTTCCTTCATCATGATCTATCGAATTTGCGTCAATTTATGTCGGTAGGTTGCGATATTAATATGAAGAATCTTATATAGAAAGGATTTTTTTAACAAGATTTTCAATATTTCTGAGTGTGTGAAAGAGAGAGAGAGAGAGAGAGAGAGAGAGGGGAGGGGGAGGGTCGAAGATACCGGATGGAATTAAATTAAAAAGAGAAATTAAATTACAGTTGGAAAGTAATAAACCAGTGGAAGAATGACTTCGAGTTTCATAGTTCCATACCGTTTTTCCCACGATTTTGCAGTTTTACGACGTGCCAAAGTTACTGGAACTCGGAACTCGGAGCTTGTATGGAGAATCGATTCATTGTCGATCGATGAAACTTCGGCGTGCCGTTGCTCCACCAAAATTCCAACGAGATAACGGACGTTCGTTACGGTACCAGCGTGCGGCGAACGCACACGTGTACGTTTAATCGTGTATGTTTAATCATGACCTCGTTGCACTGAGCCGTATCATCCGCGACTCGCGACCCGTTTCTAACGAAACTCGTTCGCGCGCGAGTTATACTGTGTGGTGCATTGATCGAGGGTGGATTTCTCTCCCCCTCCCCACGGGAAATCGCTCTTTTATCGAACGATTGCGCCGATACAGCGTGGATCCACTTTCAGTGGAAGCCAAAAGTGGAGAAAGACTGAGAGACGGTTTCTCTCTTCTTCGATTTGAGGCTGAATCTCGACCCTCTTTTTCATTCCTTTCCTTTCCTTTCTCCGAGTTTCTCCCTTTCGCACACTGTTGGCAGTAGCCTTTTAGTACGCCGTGCGATTTCATCGGAGTGTATCTCGTTTACGTGTATCTCGTGCAAATATTTATACGACAGGGAATATTTTTGTTCGCAACGTGCGCATGAAAAGAACGCGGCAATTTCATCCAACTCATCCTATCTCGTTTTATAACGAAGTGTATTTGAATCTCATAACAACCAGGAGACACGAAGTATTTGCATTCGTTATTGAAGATTTGTTATTTAGGAAATTAGTGTTTACGTAAAACAATGTAAGTTGTGATAATTCAGTTTATTATTTAATTTTAAAAATTTTTAATTTAAAATTCTTTTGTCACATTATTGAGTTCCAAGATTTCATAAATATCAAAATGTAATTTATTAAATGTTTAAATCTATACTGAACTCTGAAAGTTGAGAAATGTATAGTTAAAAATGTTAGTACTTAAAAACATTTGTTCCGTCAAAGGCTCGATATAAATTGCGATTGATCATAAAAAGTAGAAATGAATGTAAAAAAAAAACGTCCAATATATATATTGCGCGAAATACGCTTTACAATGGAATAATCTCAATTGTGAAATTTACGACAAAAATTTTTTCTTTCTTTAATCATTAATAACGCATTGCGTACAGTGAAATTTATTTATTGGGTTTTTTTTTTCAGTTTTTTTACATAAAGCCCATAGAACTGTCACGACCATATATTCGAATAAAAATACGCAAGCGGAGATAGAACGACAAATATTATGTTTAAGGAAATGGCATAAATTACAAAAAATGGAATGCAGAGCGAGATACAATTCATTTTGATGAAGAGCTGACTATCTATCTCGTAAAGAGAATTCTCTATAAAGAAAAATTAAGCGACAATTTTTATTATTCCAATATACTTTCAGGTAACGTGCTTGTTTAAATATATTTCCGTAGAAATAGTAATCTTATCGAATACTATATCGTATCTCGCTACAGAAGACTTCAAGAGATAATCTTCCCAGTATTAACATCAAGGTTTTCGTTCTCAGTACAGATTCGTGGAATCGTGTAAAGATCGTAGAATTTACACGCATCACAAATTCGCTATCGCGCCAGTAAAACAAGGTGTCATCGGAGATACGCGTAAAAAATAGGTTTCCATTTCACGGGAAGCGAGATCGCCGGATCGAAAGCGGAAACGCGCGGCACGCCATTCTGTCCGATAAAAGATGAAAGCAATTTGCGATCGCGCGCCTCGCGCACTGTTTTTCAATTATCGGCGATTCCTCCCTATAAATACGTTACCGAGCGTGCGTTATTCGCGCGCGTGCGAAGGACTCAAACCAAGGGCGTAGCCACCGTGAAGAGTAAATCCCACCTATCCGGTGGGATTTACGATAACTTCGTAAAGCATTAACGTGTCAAACGATATTAGCGTCGAACAACGAAAACTCACATAATACAGTAATACACGGAATAATAATGGAATATCACGTCGTTCTTTGTTATTTATACGATTAAATCGATAATCGAGAGATTCGGTTTTACGTGTAAGTGCCCGAAATCCTTGCTACGCGCGCCAGTGGGAGCAGAGAATAAGCGAGAGATAGAGACAAGCGTTGCCGAGCTTCGCCAGCGGATACCGATTAAACCGTAAAACGCAAATCACGAGATGCCTACGCCGCAAATACGTCGACGATGGGATAAACCGACATCGCGGCAACAGACGGGCACGGAACGGGATGAATCAATAAAGCGCCTCGCATCGCATCGCATCGTATCGCGCGCCCGGCTCTTGACAAGAGCGTTTACTACGGGCGTGAGTTTCGTTTTTTATTTTTTCGAAACCTCGCGAAAGGGAAGTTGCGATCTCGGCGATATCGATTGAGTATAATGTAGACTTATTGCTTCGCGACAAGTTCGTACTGCTACGATATAAACGAAGGAGAAAAGTTTGTTTCTTGATTAATGTTAAACAGATTTCACTTTGGAAAAGTATTTTGCAACGTTGACTTGTTAATTACAATTAACAATTATTGCTAATTTCTTTTCTTTATCTTTCTGGACGTTGAGAATGTTTGTATTATAATTTTCTTCAAAATTTATTTACTATGTAGATTAAGAAAATTAAATTTCCAAGAATCAAAGATTTAAATTATGATATTTGATGATGTAGCAAAAATATAGGAAAAGGAAAGATTGAATAATTATTTTTTTATCTGTGTGAAATGTGTGAAAAAATGTATAATATTGCTACATTTAATATTGATTAATGATACAAATGTGAGAGAAAATTTTTTTTTTTTTTTTTTTCAAAAATATTCAACTTATCAGTTCTTGCAATGTTAATCAATTTTTGATTTAATAGAACATCACTTCCTGCAACATCATAATATCAATAATCGAGAAAAGTTAATCCTATTGAGAAATATTTATTGCATTAGCAGGCATTGTATAATAATTTACATAAAATATCATATCAATTGACAAGAAGCTCGATGTTTTGGAGGCACTTAAAACTTTGATGAAGGTATGAATCAGTTTAATGAATCTCAATCTTTGACAAACTTAATACTGTAACGAAGAGCGACGGTTCCTTTTTATGTTTGTTTGATGAAGAAGTGGTCTCGATTCACTGGAGAAAAAAATCCTATGATGTACTTTTTTCGAAGAGCTTTCGGTAATTTGACAGAAATACAAGCGAAATTGTTTCGCTTGTATTTCTCGTCCGACCTTTATCCATTGCTCTCACTTGTGAGATGCTTTGTGGGAAGAAGAAGCGTGGTCGTAAACTTGCACGCTACGTTGGCGGCAGCCTTTTCCGCGGGTGGAACACCAGTTTTTAGTTTTACGATCGCTCACTTCTCTTGCTTGTTTGTGGCGGTGATAATGTTACTTGTGAACGAGTACGCCCGCGACGTCCATTTATTTAAGCTTCTAATTCGCATTCGAATGTTTTGCAACCAAGCGTTCTTCAATAGCTAAGATTTTATGATATACTTGATATGCAAATACAAATTTTTTAATAAAATCGCTGCATGAAATTAAGTATTTAATATACAAAAGATATATTTTATATATTTCTTTAATATATTTTAATTTTATTAATTTTATTTAATACATTTTTTATCTCTCTTCCCAAAGTAAACGTTTTCAAATGGAGTTTCTTTTTATCTAAAAGAAATGTAAACCCTTATGAATGTATTTGTTAAATGTTGAAAGCTCAAAAAGTAGATAAATTTTAATCTTGCGGGAAAATATAATACAAGAGGTATACTTTATATCTCTTAGATCCAGTTTCACAACTCACGATTTATTACCTCTTAATCGAGGTTCAACTTATTCATTGTCTCTTTCCAATTCTAAAATTGAAAAGAGATGAGAAACAAGTTAAACCTCAGTTAAGAGTTAATCGTGAGTTGTGGAACTGGACCTTAATAATGATTTATTCGGATTTCTCTAATAATTACTAGATAGACATTCGATTCATTAAAATTCTTTCGTTCTAAAAAAAAAAATTCCGAAAGAAAATTCTGAATGACAGGAAATAATCCGAGCATTTGATTATGATTTATTTATATTTTTCTTTATCTCTCTATTCGAAATAATTATTCCTGGATTATTATTTTGTAGGATACAAAATCAATGAAGGTAATTGTAAAAACAGATGAGTGTAATGTGCACTTTCTGATGATATAACTAATTATTGTTGGTCCATGATACGTTCACATGCACATATGGTTTATTAATTTTATTATTGGAAAATATCGCAGCATCATGCGCCGCATGTTCAATTACACCGATTGACTGTACCACACATGACTAAATATCACGAATATCCTTGTCAAGTTGTACGCGCCAATACCGTATTTCACGCTCACCTAACTTGAATATATGCGTCACAACGATTGCATGGATCATAATAATACCGAGAGAAGGTACGATAACGCTTCTTTTATGACTGCGCTCGATGATGTACAAGGACACGCGTCATTTCATTGTTAACAATAGGATTTTATTATTAATGACGAAGATGTTAGCAATTAGCGGCCGTTTCGCGAGTAGTTTTCTCGACATCATAAGGCGAGTTTCTTCAATATAAAATACCACCACGTGTCTTTAGTGCTGCGATTAACCACGATGCATTCTCATCCTCTCTTGATGATGTCCTCTCGTTAGAAATTCCTTGCTGGCGTCAGCTGTATTTACAGTTAGTATCTACCTTTGGATACAGGATACGACAAGTATATATCCATCACGTAGGACTACATGCACACGTCTAGCTTCAGCCTACATTATCGTATAAATTTTCCTGCGAGATTAAAATTTATTTATTTTGGGCTTTCAACATTTAACAAATACGTTCATTTTACTTCATTTTACTTACATTTCTTATAGATAAAAACAAATTCCATTTGAAAATGGAGTTTGAAAATGGAGTTTGAAAATGGAATTTATTTTGGGAAGAGAGATAAAAAATGTATATTTTATATTTTTTTTACGATAAGATAAAACTTTCCTCTTCTTTTCAAACATAAAAACCTACCTAGAAAGATCACTCAGATCACATTTTTAGATTATTAAACTTTTTTTCTCTCTCTTTATCAGATTGTTATTCACTTTATATATCGTATATCTTATTTATTCACACACAGGACATCGATTTTCTGTAAAATCCTTATTTGCAATATAAACAAAAAATATGATTTGTCTTGTAATCAATCTGACGCGAATAACGAACAAGTTGTGTTCGCACATAGCACCATTAAATCGGTTCTGTCACCGAGCACACAAACGCACGATGATACGCGCGCGGGTGTGCATGTTATTGCGAGAAAGAGAGAAAGGGGTGAGTGATCGGACGCGAGTGTAACGGCGAGAGCGTGCGATAGTATCTGGAGAGGCATGTTCGCGATATACCAGGGGATCGATAATACCCGGCAACGTGTAGCTCGATGTGCCACACAGCGCAGCGGCACATCGTGAACCGTACACACACACACACACACACACACACACACACACACACACACACACACACACACACACACA
>NW_017259591.1:253862-269857 GCF_001594045.1 Atta colombica
ACACGTATATACGGTCGCGGATGCACCCACATAGAGAGAAAGCGACGGCGCTCACGTACGCTGTGGGGAATCGGACCGAAAGGAACGTAGATAAATGGTACAATAAATGATGGGTCCTTTAACCTCCTTGTTTTGTAATTGATCTATTTTCTTGGAAAAGTTGTAAAAACATGTATATAAAAGTATGTACACTAAAAAGAATTGATCTATATGTTATTCACACTGAGTGATACAATGTTATGGTTTAAATTTGAGCGAATCATTTTGAAATTTGATTATGAAAATATTTTTCTATTGAATAATAAAATACCGTAATTGATATTTTATTTGTCAATATTTGATTTGAAGTTTGTCAAAGAGCCGGTATTTTGAAATTAATAATGAAAATATTTTATGTTAGTAATATATAAAATTTCCCAAGCGATTTGGAGTTCATCAAAGGGACTGCAGTTTGATATATATTAGTTATGAAAATATTTTATGTTAAATATGAAAACTTTGGAATGATTCCGAGGTTTGTATATACTTTGAAATCAATATATTGTAATCTTTTGAGAAAAACAATCTCTCGAGACGATTAAGAAAACAATTGTCTTTGAATTGTTGCATGATTTGGTATATTGAATAACACAGGTTGAAAAGCTTCTCCTTTCATTTTGAACGACCACTTTGAAACACTTTATGCGAAGCAGAACAATCATCCGTTTATATTTTTGCGCCGTTGAAAATTTCTAGTCGATATCATTCACATACTCGCAGAGAAAGAACATTTTTTTTTGCGCAATGAAAAGAATATTATTTATTCAGTTGAGATACATGTTATAAATGTGACGTGCCAATTTAAATCCAATATTGTTGCTTATTCAATATTATCAAATGAAAAATAACTTCTCGAAATCGATGAAACAATTATTAATTCATAAATAAATTAAATACTTTAATCTATTTAAACTATCTCAAGATAATTTTTTAATTTGCGATTGATATTTCCTTCTGTTGATCGTAAATAAAAAAATATAGGAAGTTCATAAGAAGTTAACAGACAATATTTTGTCTTGATGTTAATATAAATTGTGATATAACATTTGTTAATAATAGAAATAGAAAACAAATTATAAACAGTTTATAGATCGACATCACGTTAAAAATTAATTTATAATACTTGAATTAATTTGATTGTTTAACCGCTGATTGCTAATTTATTGATATATGTATATTAAATATATGTATGTCTCTCTCCTGATTGTGAAGACCGGCTTTCCATTATTTTTCCTTTTCGACGCGATGAACGAAAAGCTTCTGAGGGAAACGAATAGAAATCTTGCAAAATCGCAGTTACCCAAATGCGTACGGTGGTTTTTCTTTTTACGTTGCGTTTCGTTTTTAATTGCTAGGAGCAACAGGTTCATCGGGAAGACGAGCAGCGGGATGCCGCGGGTGCTCTTTTAGATTCTCGTTAAATTGTTCTACGCAGTTCACAACCGGTGTCGTTGCCATGTGGTAATGAGTGTCGTACTGATATCTAAAGAGACGTGTTAACTGCATGTTAAAAACATGATAGACATAAAAAGCCAAAGTCAGAGACAGTTTTAGCATAGTCAAATTTGAATAAATATTTAACACACAAACTGTTCTACGTAATATAATTTTGATATAATTTAATATAGTTTTCTAATTTACTATCTTTATAATACACTGGGAAAATGTTAATAGATATTTCTTTGAATTGTACTAAGTAAACATTTACTTATAGTAAATAACTTATAGTAAATAAATGATAATTGAATCAAATTAATGGTTTTTGTGACAAATAAATATAATGACATTTAGTAAATATTTACTTTTAGCTTGAACTATTCAAACAAATATTTATTAAAATTTAATATTTCTTTTGATGTATCAAATCTTAAATTTCATTATCTCTTTTTTTTTTGACTTTAATATTCTAATATCGAGAACTTAAGTCATCAAGGTCATTAAATATGACATTCCTCGTATAACTTTCCCATTATATTCTTATTGCGATGTATACAAATTATTGAAGAAATTCTTATCGCAGGCTTATATTGCCGCACTAGCGGCCTTCGCGTATCCGTGAGATCAGATCCGCGCTGATCGTTAGATAGGCTATTAAAATTAACACGCGTAGACACGGCGTGACTAGCGGCCGTGCGCAAGAAAGTCGGGAAAAAAGAAGCTCGCCGCTTCTCGCGCCTTCGCGTCCCGAATGAAATATCGTTGTACTGGACTTGCTCGAACTGGTTCCCGGTTGGCGAAGAGGTGGGATAAACGTGAGGAGGAAGATCGTGGGTAGGAGATACATACTGAAGGGAGAGCAAGAGAGAGAGAGAGAGAGAGAGAGAGAGAGAGAGAGCAAGAGATAGAGACAAAGGATTAGAGAAAGAGGATCGTCGGATTAATAGGAATTCCGAGCATAGTGCCGGGATAGTTTCAATCGGACAAATTGAGGCAATCCATTTCTCGTCGTCGTCGTTCTCGATGGCGCTATACGCTGACGAACTATATAGATCCCAGACCTTAATTATGATTTCATTTTCTCGCTTATAAACACGGAGCTCGTTATGTTGCAAGTAACGTTAATATGACACGATTATTTAAGCTGGCTACCGGGAGCGTTAGTTTCTCTGTTCAGGATTTATCAAGAATTAATATTAAATAAAAAAATTAATTATATAAATTTAGTGATGAAGATACTCGTTTTAAAAGAAAGAGATCTGACCTTATTTTATGTTAATAAAAACGCAAAAACAAGAATACATTAATGAGCTTTGTATACAGGATTGACAGATTTTAATAATAATAATTTTGAGCTTTAAAGATTATATCAGATTACGTTAGAATAAAAAATAATGAAAAAAAAACGTTATTATAATATCGCGTATAGAGAAATAAATAATAACAATTCAGTTCGAACAATTGATATCTTATCATCAGTAGAATATACTGATGATAAAAGATTTTAGTTTTTCCGTTTTATATATCGAACATTTGAAAATTTCACGATATATTGAATTATTTATATTATACGATCAAAAGAAGAATTATGTATAAGTATAGCAGATATTTTGATTCGCTTATCACTATGAAACATCTTGTTTCTGGCGTTTCGTCATCGGAAGATGCGTCTCAAGACGAAATTTTTAGTAAAACTCCGTGACATCAATCGACTCTTCGCTCTTCCGATGCAGCTTGTCAAAGTTTCACGCCCGTCGGATCGTCTCGACTCTCCGGCGCAATGGATCGATACATGCAAATTGGAGCTCGTTCCAACCAATGTGAGTGACTGTTCCCAGATTACGATTCCAGGTCAAGATCCTGATTATCAAGTTGAGTCGATTTCTCAGATCTTGCTGTCCTTTGAGAGATAACTCGCTGGTCTTCTGAAACACGCGCAAATTCCGTTTAGTCCGCACTTAAACCCACGATAATAGTTGAACCGATCACAAGATAAATAGGCCCTTCTCGAATTAACTACTGAAATGTGTTACGAAAATTTACATCTATATACATTGTATTTATAAAAATGAGCGAGTTTTAATGCTGTCAAGAACTGTGTAAACGGATTTATATATTTCGGAAACTACATCTTTATTAAAATACAGATCTATCTTTTTCAATTCATATTGTTTTCAAATCAGCAAATATTGCAAGAATTAAATCACAGATGCATTTGTACTGACAATGAGCAAATAAAAACCTATATATAACCGTGGAATCGAATGTACATAGTTTTCGCGTTTTTTCTAGTAGGTTTCACAATTGCGCAATGTTAGTCTAAAGAATTCTTCCGCGACTTATAATTCTCAAATTCACCGGATCGTCGTCTATGGTTTACCGAACTTGATTCAACTTGGTTTTCTTAAAGCGGATGGAATCGTAACGACGTCTTGGTAGCTGCGCGGGCCACGTTACCATGCTACTTAACAGCTTTCTAGGTCGTCGTACAAAGCAGGATTTGCATGAGAATACGCATACATGTGAGAAGCCGCTTATATGTGTATGTTGCTACTTGTTATAAATTCTCCTTAGAAAATATGAATTGTACGATACCTATATAACAGCATTATCCTGAATTTTTCGAGGAAAGAAATCAAATATGTTATTCAAAACTGCTTCATTGGACTTGATATTAATTTTATTTAAAAAAATTTTTATAATAGGAACTGTGGTATCTACTAGTCAAAATTACACATTAAATGGATTTTTCAAAACTCAGTTTGGATAATGTTGGACTAATGTTGGATGTGAAGTTTGAACCTCTATTTTCCATTTTTATTGTTTTATTGAATGGAACTCTTTTCAAAAATCAGGAACTCTTCCAGCTTCCTTTCTGAATAATCCACAGAACTTTTAACAGAACTGCGATTTCGAAGCATATGGATGTCAATTTCACACACCCACAATGTTCTTCGATATGTGATTTTCGAATGGGGACGAACAAGAGGCCGTACGATCAACCAAGGAGCGATTGTTTATTTGTGAAAATCATGACGAATAAACTCGCATTTATCTGTCAGTGAATCTCATTGATATTGTGGTATATACGTTCAGTGCGTTTTTGAGTATTTAAAATATACGTAATTGTACATTCAAATAATTCTATATGATCTTTTCCCATTACTACACTCGTTGCGAAATGCAATGTTAACTCTTTCAAGGCTGGTGGATTTATATGTTTCGTAAAAATGATGAAACGATATTGCTTGAAGCGTTTCCGGCCCAATTCATAAATGAGTCATGATAAGAATTGTTTACTTGAAGAAAATAAAGAGTTAAATTATTGAAGATAATCAGAAAATCCTCTTGAAATTTTCATATTTCGAATTTTTTTATTTCAGATCTTTAAAAATTTTCTCTATGAAGTATCATCCACAAGAAGAGATTATTATTATTCCAAAGTATGCTTTTCCGTACATTCTATTCCTATTTTAATCAATCAATCCAGGATAAATCTGCATAATCATTTTTTATTTCGCGTAGCCTTTATTAAATTACGAGTTTAACCATTTCGTATCTAATGCATTTATATATCCAATACAAAAAGATAAGTAATTAATAATTGTTTTATAAATTTGTTCACGGTTTTGATGAATACGTTGATAAAAAAAAACGAGCATTGATCGCGTCATAGATCGTTTGTTCGTAGCAATCGTTGTAAACGTTTAGCGACGGAGTATTTCGTTGATATTCACGGACACGCTTCGCGCATTTTTATTCGTTTTAACCAGCTCGACGAATGGAGCGTTGACGTGTATTCGGGTAATCCAGCGTGATTCTATTTTTTGTTGCGCGATATTCGGCGTGAATTGTGATTTTCACTGTTCTTAATAGGTGCGTGTTCCGCAAAAACAAAGATAACGCAGTAAATATTTTTCAAAGTTTGTTTATATGTGTGACAAATAAAAATCGTAAAATCAGTCGTAAATCTCTTAATTATTACAAATAGATAGTTTTGGGTAGATAAATTCAAAATTTAAATCGCGCTCTCTAAATCTGAATCAGTGGATAATCACTGATATCAGTGCCAAGTATGCCATTGGTAATCAGTGAATTAAATATGAGATCCCTAAATCTAGCTAATCTTTATTATGTGATCTAATCAACCTTGTTTTAGTGCTTAAATTCGAATATGGTATTGGAAGATTGAAATTAACGTGTCAGTATTTCAGTTTAAAAAATATTCTTCCTTTTTTAGTTCACTGATTATCAGTGCTAAGTATGCCATTGGGTAATTAGTGACTATCCACTGATTCAAATTTAGAGAGCGAAATGATACCAATAAAAAAATGAGAAAATTTTCCTCCAATAAGACAAAAAATTTTACTAGAATAAATTCGAGATAAATATTTTGTCTTTTGGATCGAAATAAAAAGAACCGATCATCCCCGATTATTTATTTTTCTCGAATTCAGATTGAGATGAGTTTTCTTTATTCTGTGTATTTTAAACAGGGAGATTTCTATGAGATGATGAGGAAATTGTTCTTTCAGGACGAAAGACGGACATTCCTGTTCTTCCTATCCTATTCCTTTTTATCATCTTTCTCCCCTTTTCCCAGACTACGTTTTCTATTCTCCGTTTTCTTCGAGAAGATCTCGAAACACACGATTCCTTGTTCCGCTCGAATTTTCACGTCGCCTTCGCCTTCGTGAAATTCCTTGGTCGTAAAACAGATGGAGAAGCGACGGTATTAGGTAGCTGGCGAGCGGAAAAACTTTGACCCTTCTGTGAAACGTTCGTCGCCCTTTTCTCGGCACGAATCAGTTTACCTAACTCGTCGCGTGAAATTTTTTTTTCTTATTCAAGAATTGCGAGCATGTTATAATAAAGAATGTTATAATAGAATATTATTATTGTAATTTATTATTGTTAGTACACTGAACCTACACCTAGACTGAAAAAAAATATAATCAATTTTAATAAATATTTAGTTGAATATTGCCAACTAAATATTTATTAAATATAAAGATATATTTATTTGATCCAAGAAATGTTTTGATTTAATACAATCATTTTTTTATTGAACAAATATTTACTTACTGTAAGTAAATGTTGACAGTATTAAATATTTATTAAAATTAACTATATTTTTTTCTCAGTGTACATTTATGACGATATACTTTTAATTTTATTGCTTATAACTGCAGTTAACACGCAGACATCTAATTGTACTTTAAAAGAGTATTTCAGTACAAGTATGTGTGCATCATGCAACGACATATATAGATCAAACATTTCGTAGCTCGAAGCTGGCAGTTTAACAGGATCCGTTGTGTTTCTTTTCTTGTTTGTTTGTCGTGTGTGTATGTGAGAGAAAGAGAGAAAGGAGTGCTCTTGACAATCGCAGACATGAGAAAGAGTGAGAATACGTTGATCCTCACTTAAACTGTCAATTTTTTGCTTCCTCACTATTGAAAAGCATGGAAATGCTTGGTCACGTATATATGTTGGTCTCATGTTCCATTTTTCAAGACTTACGGAAATGAAGAATGTAATATAGATATTTATCTTCTCCATGTAACCTTGAGACATCTTTTTTTATCACTTTAACGCACCCTTCATGAATCCGTGTCACCATTGTTGTCTCATAAGTTTGCGAACAAAGTAATTTACGTCGATACATCGTGATAGCGAGTATTGGTGAACTTTAACGAGTAAGCTGGTAAATTGATTCGGTACACATCAAAGCTTTATCGAAAGGTTAATGGGGTCCACGTGCCGTGCCAGAGGCGGCGGCAGCTACGCGAAGTCGCACCACTGCGAACACCGCGACCTCGTCACACTGTTTTCCAGAAACATGCGCGGGTGGTCGCGTCTTAAACTTTGACATTTCGACGATCTCGGAAATTTCCGTGGCCACACTGATTTGGTCACACCTTTCTTACTATCCACTGTGAATTTCTTCGAATAATCTGTATGATGATTGAGATGTTCGTTGTCTAATTAGAAAATAAATCTATTTCTATACATAAATCAGAGCAGATAGTAATAGTTCCTAAAAGGTCACATGCTGTTTACGAAAAGAAAAATTAATAATTATATCGCGATGAAAAAGAGTCAATTGTATGTTAGGTATAGTAAAAAGAAATCCATTATTTTTCCATTCAATTTCATGTAAAAATAATGGATTTCTTTTTACTATACCTAATATTTACTTATTTTCTTAAAATTATTTTTGCTTGAGATTGAACTGACCGCATCGAGTAATTTGGTTTCGGTATTGATTGGTTGTACTGATTTAGCAATAAAACTTTAATGGCTTTGTGTTTTTGAATGTCTCGCTTTCGTGAATTTGCATTGCTTTAACTATACTCATCGGTCTCTGTCAAACTCGTTCTATTGATTTGTTAACAAATCATGCTAGAAAGCTCTCGTTTAACGGTACATTTAATTTATGCATTCAAATAACAACAAGAAATATTAAAAAATTATTTATCTATTAATTGAACTGAAATGCTCTCTAAAGTACAAATAAATACAGAAATAATTAACTTGTTTTATAATTTGATTATATTAATTTATCTAACTCGTTAATAAGCACTTTCATTACAATGTACAAAAATATAAATATATATTTGCAAGATGTAACTATCTATTGAGATTTTGTATTATTAAATTTATAATATCAAATTATATCTAATTTGAATTGTTTTTAATCAATTCTATTAATTTCTATATGTCATTACTGTTGCTACTCTCAATATTTCATTAATTTAACTAAAACAATGGAGTTAAACAATTTAATTAAAAAAATGTATTAAATTTGACTCAAATTTAGATTATTTACTAAGTGCATATATTGATAGACGTAGTTTTCTCTTGGAAACTAATTGTAGAAATGGATTGATTTATAAACATTTTAACAAACGTGACAGTTAAAAATAATATAATTATTTAACTCTCTCTCTCTCTCTCTCTCTCTCTCTCTCTCTCTCTCTCTCTCTCTCAAGGGATTGAGTTATCCTTGCTTTTTTGATAGTTAACGGTATAAAACAGTTAATTAATATATTTTAATTTCAATTTATTAATTTGATAAATCACTTGATCCTTTCCTAGAATATTAAAAAAAAAGACTTAAAATAATAAGTAAACTATCGAATTATTGAAAAAAGTGCAATTCGCTGCGAACGATGAATCTCATGTTATCGGATTTCAATTCGCTCGCGGCTGTCCTATTGACTCGTCATTCAGCACGATCGCAAAACATCGGGTTGCAGTTGCAACCAAAATTTGTACACCGCCGCCGCCGCCGCCGCCGCTGCCGGTACTACCATCCCCGCGTTTCCGCCTATGATTCGTCGGTGAGGACGGCGAGGGAACGTCGGGAATGGGAATGGGAACGGGAACGGGAACGAGGGCGGGCAGGCAGGCGGCGGATGAGGCCTCCCGATCAATGCAGCGGCGGCAGCGGCCACGACGCCCGACGATCCCGACGCGGAGCGTCGCGACGCTGGAGAGCGGGAAAGCCCACGCGGCGCAAAGCGTGGATGCGCAAAGCGCAGTCTACTTCCGGTATACTCGCGCGAAATCCCGACACGCGTTGCGCCCTTCCCGGGAACCATCGTCGTGACGCCCGTCGCCCTCTGCATCGTGCCGGTATCCTCGCCGGGGTCAGAAACACCCACGTACGACCGTTGAACTTTGCGCGTTTGAACTGGCCCGATGAGAGAGGGAGAGGGAAAAGACAGAGAGCGAGGCGTGTATCTCGGAGAATTGACGACACCCGGTACAATCTGCACTTTCGACTCGTCGCGTCCGCAGTCTGTAATTTCGTGTTTCGATTTTAATTGTTAATGTCTCAGGGATGTTGCGGGGGACATAATATTCCTGCTTTTTTACTAGTAACATTTGAAATTAAATTGGTATAAGTTACACATTTAATAATTAAATTAAAATACGTATTCATGCGCTATTTTTAATTAACTAAATAATTCTATTATAGTAGTATCACATATGAAACATGTATCTCGTACTGCATTAAATTGTGGAAAACAAAGTAATATTTTATTCGGGAAATTACATTTGCTTGGATCTCTGTAGCACAATTTTATTAGCAAATTACACATAACAATTTATAATATTATTACTATGTTAAATATTCGACAAAAATAACTACGTGTTTTTCGAGAAATGTAAAATGTTATTAGAATTTAACTATATATTATAATTATATTATATAATATATATAAATCCAAACGCAGTTATTGGAAACTTATTTCGGACATGATACAGCGTATATAAATTATTTATTATCTAATCTGCCTAAATACATTCTGGGAACCATAACTCTTACATTACATAATCATTCTTGAAATATGATTAGATTTACTAATTTATTTAATAAAGAATAGAAAAATTTATTTAATATAAGATTAATTAATTTATTTAGTATGTTTTTCAAATTAATAATTGCTGTGTTAACTTTTTGTGAAAGAATTTTCAGAGTTTGCTTTTGTTTTCCATTTCTGGTTTCAACAGCGTCCAACCTGAACTGCGGCGATCCGAACCGCGCAGCTTGCTCGCTCGACGACTCGTTTACTCCGGTTCAAGGCTTATAATTACTCGACCCGCAAGTAGGTCGCTTTCTCCTCGGCACTTTGCGCCACCGCGCGCAAAGATTCGTTCCCGCCTTGCCGACCGACATGCCTTATTCCGCGAATCCCCGATTCGCTCCAACCGCTCGCTCGGACGTTCCTCGCATTATGAAAGGCCGCCGAAAGTAACATTAGCGGATAATATCGAAAAACGAAATTGCATTTTTCGATCGTTTTCAAATTAAGGTCGGCAATTTCGCAACTTTCTATCTATACACGGGAAAGAGGTTTTTGCTGAGAAGTATCAAAAATTTAGTTATAGATATATACACTGAGAAAAAAACTATAGTTAATTTTAATAAATATTTAGTTCAATACTGCCAACATTTACTTACAGTAAGTAAATCTTTGTTCAATAATAAAAAAAGTTATTGTTAAATCAAATTAACATTTCTTGTATCAAATATATCTTTATATTTAATAAATGTTTAGTTAACAGTATTCAACTAATATAATATTTATTAAAATTGACTATATTTTTTTTCAGTGTAGATCTGAAAATAATTTTGTTGACCTATTAAAGTAATTATATTGTATACGCTTAAGTTGGTTGCTAGGATGTCAAAACTTTTTGCAGCATTGCTCATCGGGCTTTAGATTCCTACATAATTCTTTTGATGGTTCAACAAAATTATTTTCAGATCTGTATCTAGCAAAATTTTTATATAAACATTGTTTCTTGCGAATTCCTCGATAATTAGTTTTCTCTTTCGAGATAATTTCTTATCTATTTATATTTTACTATATTTATATTTTTATTATCTTAATTTTGCATTATATAACGAAGCTTCAATGGCGACGATTTCAAGCTTTGAATCGTGCAAATAGACCGCGTCTCGTAATAGCCTTGCTATATCAACGTGCTGATTTCATCGATTGAGCAAATGTCGCAACTGTCAATTCGAATAACGGTACATTCTTGATCAATATTCAATGGAAGGGAAACAAAAGAGAGCCGCTCAATCACTCGAGACAGAGATCTTCGTCGGTCAAATAGTCAATATGCGAGTCAGGCCAGCCAACTCCGGGGAGGATCCACTAACGGTAGCGAACAATTATCGTGCCGGTAATATTAACTTGTGCGGGAAAATTACACGCCGGAAGAGCGGTTGGTGCACGCGTGTCTATCACGTAGTAGGACTAGCGTGCACTCGCTGCATCGACGTTGCACGATGTTGCAACTTGCATTTTGTTGTCTCGCAGGGGAGACAGTGAAGTTTCTCGCAGTTGTGATTCTACGGAAGCGATGGTTTTCGTCTGTGTGTCTCTAACGCTGACAGAAATTACGACAGACTTTGACGTATCGCGTGTTTCATTTCCACCGTAAACCGATGAATCCTCGAGTTTCTTGACGACAATGACGATGCAATTTATTCTTATTATCGTTCTCTCATTCATTGTCATGAAGAAGTATAAATTTGATATAAAATAAGTTCCTATAATCTTTCAAGTGAGAATCATGTATGGTCATCATGTACCGAGTTAAATAATATATATTAATAATTAAATCGCTGTGATTTTTTTATTACTAAAAAAATCAATGTGCTTCAAATTTTGAAGACAATTTTCTGAAATGTGTAAAACAACTACGTATCCGATTCAAGTTAATGCGTAGTTTTAAGAAAAGATCTTTTCAAATGAAAATTAATCATGACAGTTATATGTATATCTGTGCAGTAAATATTACATTATCGAGTAGACTGATTCCCGAAAAGAAAAAAAAAATGTTCAGATTTTTATCGTTTGACTACTCGACAAAGCTATAAGTTATCGATTTATTAATAATATATTAAATAAATATACCTATAGTTAAAGCTTTTTATTATTTTGTAACTTAATGTTTTTTTTTATTTTCTGACGAATTGAAAATTATTTCATGAACATTATATCATCGATAATGATCAATGAAACTGATATACATGAAACTGATATACATTGTAAAATTCCTAATGTTATATTACACCCACAATTTAAGTTATTTTTAATTATTTCTATAAGGTCGCCACTGCTCTTATCCAATATGCCATTGATTTTACTAAAACAATTTATTTAAACAATTCAACTCAAGAAAATATACTAAATTCAACTCAAATTAATTATTTACTAAATGCATACGGACTTTGTTTACTTTGAAACTAACAAGAACTAGAAACGTATTAATTTATTACTATTTATTATTATTTTGACACACATGAAAATGAAAAGTAACAAAATATTATTTAGCGTAATCGAATTACCATTGCTCTTTTCATATCTAATAGTGTAGCTTGCTATTTTCGTACATCGGTATGTTGCGATATTTAATATCTGTACGCGCGTCACGAGACGATAGATAAAGGGTTAACGCGGTGGCCGACGCGACAGTCGCAGCGGATTGGCGGCGAAAATTCCATCTCGGGGTCGCTATTAAATAGGAAGGAGGTCTTATGTCGCGCGTACTCGCGCGGGAGCCCGAATTATTTAGTTTCCGTATACAACCGCAGCAGAGATACCCGTTAGAACAGCGCGAGTAGGTAATTATAGCGTCGGAGTGTGGTCGCATCGCCACGCGGGCGACCTATTCTGCGGTGAGCGCATGCTGCTGCATATTGCGCGTTAGCCTGTGAACGACCCAACAACGTGCGCACTTACACACACACACACACACACACACACACACACACACACATCCATGTAGTATACCGAAAAAAGCGCGGTATCTCTTTTCCTTTCGACGCAGAAAATTTCTCCTTCTCTCCCCTCGTTACACGTCTCGACACGTGTGCGACACATGTACGGCATCTCGCCCTTTGAACCTCGATGATTCTCACCTGCTTCATACAACACTGCGATTTTGCCTGCACGCACTGACGTAGCGTTTGAGTAGGACGCACGACGAAGTAATGTCAGAGGGGAGTTTAGTCGAGGGAACGGATTTATATAAATATGGATGTTGGAAATTTGTATGAATATATATAGGGGAAGAGAAACACAAAATGTAATCAGGAAAGAGACTCTTAATAAAGTCAAGCGGTTATATATGACTGTTAATATTTAAAAGTTTTTCAATAATTTTATCGATTTAAAAAATAATTTTTTTAATTAAGCTGTAGTTGAGCACTTCTATGAGATGTTTCCCAAGAAATACAACATATACCTATATCGCCGTAAATATAATTTGGAATGAAATATTAATTAAAAATGTTATTGTATAATTACAGTTAATTATATTTTTAGAAAGAAATGTATAATTGTATATGGTTAATTGTAAATGTTACACGGCTGTATAGCTCTTTATATATTTTATAAAATTAACACGGGTTTTTTTTTACGGAAAATGTTTCAGATTATTAATAGATTTGTTTATCCTTTGGAATAAAGATCTCTTAATTACGAACAAAATGTCGCATGTTAAAATCCACTCGATGCGGTCGAGAAAGAGAGCAAGAAGGGTTGAATCAACATAATCAGGCGATCGTATCTAACGATCTACCCTTATCCCATACGTGAATCAATATCGTCTGGACTTCGAGCCGATTGATCAATAATCGTGACCGTTATATAATCATGTTGCTCTACGATGTTACGCGTGTAATGCAGTTAATAATGACGATCGTTATACCGACCGGTCGTGTTAAATCGATTCTGTTCGCGAGCGCGGACGTGTAACGAAATGGCCCTATAATTCTGGTATTTCAGTATTCGGGTAGGATTAATCGTTCCTTCAGCTTCGACGTTCCGAGGGGAAAGGCGGTAATTGATTGCGATACCGTTTATTGACCGTCGAAACAAACTTTATTCGTTCCGAATTGGCTTGTCGATCGCGATAACAGTAGTCGTAAATCTTCCGAATCTTTCGATCTCGTATGTATTAATGCGTTCTTCGGGATATTTCAAGAAAGTAAACAGTTTATAAGAATACACACGATAATTATACATACTAATATAATAATATTAAAGTAGTAACGATATTATTTTGACTATATAAAATTAATATAATATTATTATTTTGAATTTTAATTCAACAAGACAATTTTTTTTATAATTATTATTAATTTCAATAATTTTATATATCGTAGAAATGTACACAAATATAGATACAGTAAATATAATTGATAAGGATTAATAAAGATTCTAAATATAATTTTATATTACAAATATGATCTATTAGTATAAGAGAAAGTGTAATGACGAAGCGGATTGAAATCTGGAAAATAGTTCTTTGAGGTGCATTCTCGTTTAAGCCGGCTTGCGCAACCGAAAGGAAACGAGGAAACGCCACCAAGGGTTGTATCACGGCGAGTTATGCCATCACACCATGACATCCACCTGGAACGTCGATGACTATAACCCGTCCGACATTTCACGATAGCTGGACCTCATCAAACCGGTTTACATATCGAGGAGCGCGCGGAAACGCGATCGTTCCATTGACAGCCTATTATTCCTCCGTCCTTTTTTCTTTGCTTTCCGTGATTGGCTTTGATCTCGGAAAGCTTGATTCGTAAAACGACAGGATCACAGGAAAAATAATTAGCGCTCTATTTGTTTATGTTGATTCTTCATCATTATCGTGCCATAACTAAAACAATATCGCTGTAAGAGTTATTAGTATTATCAGGATTACCACAGAAAATGAATTTAAATTCCCGCACTTTTCCAGGTTTTCTAGATGAAAATGGAAAATTTTCGATGACTAATTGTAAAATATGTAAATTTGAACATTTAGAGGTTTAATCTTCTATCACCCTGAAGGTGATTAACCCTCAAGGATTGTATTGAGTTGTCCGGAAAGTTCGTGCCGACTAACCTATATAATTTAATAAATGTATACTAAAATTTAAATTTTCTGCGTTTCAATTTTCCTTCATCGGCACGAACTTTCCGGACAATTCAATAGGAAAGCTATATTATAAAAAAGTAAAAAAAGTTTAGTATTGTACCATAGTAAAATTTTAGGTGCAAATTCAAGCCAGCAAAAAATAAATTAGTTTTGAAAAAAAGAATGCAGTTACAACGAAAAAGAGGGATCAAATAAAAATACTGAATAAAATATAAATTTGAATTATTTTGTTAAAATCATTTAAAATTTTGAACTATAAATGTCAGATATAATATTTAAAAAATTATAACAATTATTTGGAATAGGAGTAGGTTAAGGAAATTGTGAGCAAATTCCAGACTTCGAAATTCCAGACTTTTTTTTACATTTTCCTGACTTTTCCCGATTTTTCCCAACCATTGTTGACCAAATGACCAATTTCAATTTCCCTGATTTTTCCCGGTTTTCCAGATCTATCTGGCAATCCTGATTATTAATATGCATGTGACCAATAGAGAAAGTGCAATGACAAAACATTCATATTTTAAAGTACAAGAACAAATGATATTCAGTTTATACAAATCTGATATTCCAGGAAGAAAGAAAATTATTTTAAAAAAGAAACTAACTTTTGGGTTATTAATTAGATGTCATATATTAGATAGAAAAATATTCGTTTTTGAAATATTAGGTGTACAACTTTGCTTCCGCCGTTTTTTTCCGAAATTCGAGGCTTTATTGTAAAAAACTGGTTATACATTTATGATTCAAAGTATTGTCCATCGCTGGCCACTACTTTCTCCCATCTTTCGGATAGCGTACGAATCCCGCGTCGAAAAAACTCATCTTTTGAGGCTACCACGAATCGATCCAATTTTTTACTTCTTCATAAGACCGGAAGTGCTGGTCAGCCAGGCCGTGTGCCATTGATCGAAACAAGTGATAGTCAGAGGGAGCAACGTCTGGAGAATACGGCGGGTGGGATAGGACTTCCCATTTCCCCAACGTTTCCAAGTATGTCTTGACCACTTTCGCAACATGGGGTCGAGCATTGTCATGCTGCAAAATCACTTTATCGT
>NW_017259591.1:270216-295664 GCF_001594045.1 Atta colombica
TAATGTTTCTATGGGGTTATGTTGACAGATGCCCAAGTTTATTGTATGACATCTATGATCTATTTATTTCGACCATCACTTACCGCTAAAGCCATCTATAGCCATCTACGGCGGAAGCAAAGTTGTACACCTAATATCTCAAAGATATTGAATTGAGATATGCACAGACTGAAGTATATTGAAACTACGTGTTCGCAAACAAAAAGATTGACTCGACAAGCTATCCTGAATAACGAGATGTTTCTCAAGTTCTAGAGACATCAATAGCTTCGTTCTCAGTTATCTTAATGCGATTGCGAGTTTCTTTCTTTGTATATGAATTGTGAGTTTCTCTCCTTGATTATAATCTTGTATATCATAATTCCAGATAGATCCGGCTACGTTCCAAAGAAAATTTGCATTCGATCAACATTTCCTTTTCGCGAAAAAAATTTATTTGACTTTCGACCTGATTTTTGTAATTTCTAATTTCTCGATTGGAAAAGAGAAAATTGCAGACATATAATAGTTGTTGCTGCACATACACTACTCTAATTCCATTATATGTAATTACAACAGGGATAAATCAATTTATTTTTGTTATATATTATTATAATTTTCATATATTTGAGGTTAATATATTTTAATGTTTCTCTGAAATATCTGTAACAAAATTGTTTTTAAACGAAGCATTCTTCTATCATATTGTATACTAAATTCATTTGTATTAGTTGGAAATTTTTCTTTAGAGAAATTATATTCAAATAGCAAAAGAAAAGCGGATAATATAGTCTACTTCTGACATTGCTTAGTACTATATATAATCAGGATCTCTCTTTATTAAAATGTCAGTGGGCGGGAATTGTCTTCCGGTTTCAGATATATATAAACAGCGACGTGACTTCGCCGCATGTCTAGAAAGAGAGTAACTTATAATCCGGTAGATTGGTTTCAGTCGTCGGTTCGCTCTGGCTAGGTTGGCTGGCAACCGTCCAGCTGAGGATTTCACTGGCAATCCTGTAACACCGTGAAGTACACGAGTTTTCATGACATATTTCTCTGTCTTTTCGTGTCTTATCATGTTATTGAAACAATGTATTTTCATATAAATCGAAAAAATAACTAGTTTATCTAATTATTGTGTTATAATTAATTTCGAATATATGAATTTTAATAATAATAAAAATTGAAACGTCAGTAAGAGAATAGTGTTGTTACAAACTAATTTGTTAAATTGTTATTGTTTAAATATTACGTTTAACAATTTAATCTTCGAGAGAGATGTTATATGCAGGAAGATAAGGAAAATGGAACAGGAAAAAGGAAATAATGTAAAACGATAAGGATAAAAGTAACGAAGGTGAGATCTGCACGTGTTTTAACGCGGTCGTTCGCGCGCGCACGCTTAATATCATTAATGAACTCCACCGCCGCTGAAATGGATCACCCCTGACCTTTTTCGTCCGTCGAGAGTCGACTACCCCTCTGTCGGTCAATTATATCCCGGTAGCCGCGGTAAAAAAGATTATATCTACACCGCGAACAACACGTGCGCTCTTTACCAAATTTGTTGTCAGCTGCATCGTCGCCAATTATTCCCGCCACACTCAGATGACGAAATTCGTACGAGCATACGAAATACGTCGAACGAATTTCATTTATGGTAATGATCTTATTAACGTTACAACGCTAAGCGATGCGCGAAACCACTTAATTACGTCTGGAACACTCGACTACTTTTCTCGTTGAAATGCTTCAAGATTGCAATAATCCGAATTACTCTCTTTATGAAATCTCGGTAAACTTGAATCTGCATGTGCAAAGATTGATTTTCAGCAATTTGCTAGGTGTGTCAAGGTCATCAATATGAAGACTTCAATTCGGATTTGCTGACGATTTTAATAATTTTTTTTTTATCTTAACCTTTTACAATCTCGTAAATCAAATGTTTTCTTATGAATAAAAAAAATGTTTATTGTGAAAGAATTTATGAAAATCTTAAGAATATAGTTTGTTGATTATAATTGTATGCAGATTCAAATCTTCGCTGAATTGCAATAAGTTATCGCAACGCATTATGTTAAATCCAACTCAACATAGAATTGCAAGTAATCAATAATTACAAATAGTGTTTTGCTAAGTTTTTCTTCGCGATTATTTTATATTATAAATTTGACGTTGGGAATATCTCAATTTTTATATTCGCAAAAATATTTGTCTTGCTTGATTACGTAAATTAAGAAGATTTCTTTAGTGAAATACAAACCATATTTGTATGTATCTTATATGTTTCGATTTGCAGATAATTTTTATTTTAATCTTTCTTTAAAGTCTTTCGATAAATTTAGATTATGTTAAAATGCTGAAAATCAGCGAATACGTTATACAATATTTATCAAACTGCTTAACTGTGAAACACAAATGTTTAAATATATCGAAATTCATCTCGTTGAAGAAGATGAAGCCAATGAAATTCTGTTCGTGTTACTCGTGTGTTACTGCCTTGTCGTATAGCGATACGATGCAGAGTCATGGGAACGAAATCTGCTTTTCGATCTTGTGAACGTATGAGAGTCACTCAGAACAATGAATTAGCACGAGGAGTGATCACACATGATGTGACGGCGCGACGATTGCGCGCATCTCCTCCGGCAATTAAAACATTAAAAGTACCGTCGATTTTGCTTGATCACGATTTTAAATCACACATACTATCCGCTTATCTTAATGAGAATCCGGATTGCGCGGCACTTCCTAAGCGTAGAGAAGCCCGTTGCGATCGCGAATCCAGAGAATTGTTATACCAATTGTTATATCAAACATAGAAATACATATAATATAATGTGATGGATTCTTGAGAAAGACGGAATCAAGCAAAAAGCCTGTTTTGAAAATAAAATTGAAAAAATGAAAATAAAATTGTAAACTCTCTCGATGTGCTCTGTATTTTTCATAAGAAACCTTCATTAGTACTCAATACCGCATATGCAAATTTCTCGCGAGTTTCTTTATCCATATTTATGAAGCGAGTTTTAACGAAACGCCACGGTCCTGATGATTGTTAAGGAAGAGAAGGGATTACTTAAAATCAGTGAATCATGATTTCGATTGAGATCTTGCGCATTCTTCGCACCGACGACCTTGACACACTGACAAACAACTGGGAATCGGCTCCTCTGCATTCAGGTCGAACGAGAGCAGATGTAACAATGACGCTTGTTAAGAGAGAAATGAGATCGTTCGCGGGTGAACGCGTCCGAATCAATTATACAAGCGATTGTCGCGTCTGTAATCTCGTTGCATTCGTTCGCCGGAAATTTGCGTCGAATTAAGCGCTCTCGAAAAAAAGATTGGCCGTGAGATAACTCATTTCTATCTGACGCCGGATTTGACGTCGAATGTTGATTGGAAATCATTGGGTAGATACGTGACTGAAATTAATTTTGTATCTATTCTCTTATCCCAGTTATCCACCCCTCCCCCCCTCCCATGTTATTTATGAAACGTTTTATAATTTTTGTTCCGTAAACTGTTGAGAAATAGTTTCACAGTACAACGAGTGACTATTTTTAAATTTATTTTAGATAGTTTAAATAACTATTAAGAATATTTACGATATATTTATTTTTTATAGATTTATAGAATAAATAAATAATATGTGATGCAACTCGGGATGCTACATATTATCATTTATACTTGTCATTTATAGGATTGACTGTTTCTGACTTTGAGTAATAATTTTGAGCGGTTTTATAGACTATCGTGTTAACATTGAAGAAGTATCGAGTGATCATTATTTCTATTTTTTAGATTAATTATATTTCTTGTGTAAAAGGAAGAAGTATTTTGAAATTTAAATGAAGTATTTTGACTTTTAATAATTTTTTATACTGATACAATATTTGGTTTTTCATCATTTTCTTTATTTTCATAGTAATTTATTCGCTTGGTTCTTTTAGTGTGTAAGAAACGTTTATATTTCTAGTGTTAAGTTTTCACATCATCTGCATCGATGCGCCAAATGATCTCTTTTTAATAACTCCGATAATTTGACAGATAGAAAGTTATATGGGTAACGATATGTGGCACGATGGCTGCTCAATGAAATCACAGGTGCATATTCGCCTACCACTTCCTAAATAGTTTCTTTTCCGACGGGCAAAGGATCGACTTGTTAATTTTATGCGCGTTCGTGCTACATAAAACGATGTTACACGAGCCACGTTTAATTTCTTTTTGCGTCATCGAATTTCTGAGAATCGAGATGTGTAAAAACGTAGTCGACTGGAATGTGTGTAGCGTTACAGCGTATAAAAAAGTATAAAAGAGAAATTAATTCGATTATTGATATTTTAATTTCGATATGCACACGTGTGACTGAGTGGATATTATCACTTTGTACATCGAGCTAATTTTAATTAATTTTAACAATAAGTTATTTCAATAAATTTATTTATTCACCGTTTAACGGGTGTATTTGCAGTCTGAGAAGGAATAGCGAATTGTGTGTGTGTGTGTGTGTGTGTCAGATACAGTTCCCGTTTAATATAAATTATTATTGCAATTCGATCGGAATTAAAGGAAACATGACTTGGCATACCATTTGAAAGTTCAAATTTGATTACGTAATTATTATTGAATGAAAGTATATTTAAAAAAGGATAAAAAAAGAAGTTAGTTTATTTAATTTAATCTATCTAAAGAGATAAAAGCCGGATGCTATTTTACATGTTCATTAACGCGACGGTACATTGCAAATTTACAGTGTGCAGAAAGTGACTACGATATATACATGTGTGATTGGTTTTACGTGTAAAAATAATATATTGCATACACACACACACACACACACACACACAAATAGATTTACATATTTAGACATTTAATATAGTATCGTATCGAAAATTAATCACATACATATTTTGTAGTCACTTTTTACACATTTGAATTTGCAGTGCAGATGTTACAGATATGTATATCCGATATCTGTATTCTGCTTCCGATACTTGTTATTAATTCAGGTGTTCTCCAAACGATACGTTCTTCAGGCTTCGTCATTCGATCAGATGTATCTTCGCATAAAATGTACGTGACCCTGACATCGCCTTTGGAGTCGAAGCGCGCCGCTCGGTATATCGTACGCTCTCGTTCACGAGCGTTTCGTCGTTGCGCATCACGTCATTTCGCAATCGCAATGAACTCCCCCGGCTGTCGGCGCGCAAGAGACATGATTTACGGTCACGATTAGAGGCACGATCATAACCGTAACGATTCGATGGCGTCGAGTGAATGTCCGAGACATCCGATGTCGGTCATCTGTTTTTGAATGTCAAGGAATTCTTTAATTCGAAATCTTCTTCAATTCGTAAATAGATTAAAGCAAAAAAAAAACGTAACAGGTTTTGATATAATCTCTTATTGACTTTTTTGTAATTTTTATACAGAACATTTAGAACCTGATTATTTTAACTTTAGATATGAATTTGAATTTTATTAGATTAATTTTTCAAATGTATGTTTATATACATATTATTGCTTTATATACTAGTTAAAAAAGACTAAGTATAAATACGAAATGTTTTTTAATGTTTTTTTTTATGTTTACTTGAATCGTATGAATAAACTATGTGTATAATATCTACTTACTCGTTTTTCTATTAATTTATATTATTAATAGATTATTAATTATTAAGTTACTTTGGTTAAATCAAATTAATATTAATCGGACTTAACATATATTGCATTTAAGTATAGCAGTAATTTAATTTGAATCTAGAAATTGTGTCGCTGGATCTTTGCAGGTACTTAATTTTTAACGAGTTAAATTTTAATAAATTGAAAGAGAGACTTTACGCGCGCGCGCGCGCGCGCGCACACACACACACACACACACACACACACAGAGAGTGTGTAGTTTATTTTTATCTATATACATAATATCTGAAATTAATCTGAAAATTAATCTCTTTTTTTTCCAAGATAATATTTAATCTAATCCTGGAAAGTTACTAAAGCGCATTATTTCAGTAGACAATAATGCATCATTAAAGCAAATTAAATTCTGATAATAACTGTCTCTCCGTAACGATTTTATTTTTCACCGAGAACGTTTAACCTTTTGTGTGATTTCTGTTATTATCAACGTAATGATGTCACGGCGGGAAGCAGAAGATACTCGTAATCATGATCTCTGTGTTCTCGCGCAAAGATCACTGATCCCGCAAAGTTTTCTCGCTTTCGCGTTGTCTCGATTCTCGAGCGAAAGCGACGTCCTATCTCTGGGAGGTGTAACAATTGTAAACGTGTGCGGTCGTTTAGCTTAAATGAGACATTCTTCTCGGCCTATTCGCGGAACAAAAGAGAAAGAGAAAAGAGTCGTTGTCGTCGTCGTGCATCATGACGTCGTTATGTACCCGCCGTTTTCTCTCGTGTTTTCGTCGCCGCGACTCACTACTCACTTCTCTTTGTCAGCACCCTCGCCGCTTTCTGCCCACGATCGGTCGACATAAATCCTGGACAAGGCGGAAAAAACGTCTGTTTCGGGCACGTCTGTTCGAGCATGGCGGGAGTCAGAAAGATGTGACAAAGAAAGAGTGAGAAAGAGAGAGAAAGAAAGAGAGCGAGGACGCCCGGTCGACGACGTTTGTTTCGCGGTCGTTGATATTTCGGTACTGTCTGTTCTTGATCTATCCTTATCTGTCTCTCGGTTTCTCTTTCTCGTATGCTATCTAGCTCTATCGTCCTTCTATCCATTCTGCTTCGCCCACGTTTCTCCGCACGATTTCGACGAAGTTCTTTTTTTCTTTTTGTGTGTGGACGCATGGTAGAGATACAGAGATCTGACGAGCATGAAAAAGAGAGAAGCAGAGAGAAACAGAGAAGGAGGGAATGACTATGGTTCTGGTTGACCATGAGTATCTCGCCGACTATAATCTTCAGGTAGATCCGGCGTAGTTACGTGAGTCATCTCTCTTTCTCTTGTTCGCTCTCGTCTCGTCTTTCATTCTCCTCTCACTCCTCTCATCTGTGCTTCTTCTCGCTTACGCGTTTCGTTCCGCTGGTTTCTTTCGGTCGTTCGTTGAACGTCATGGAAGCGTGTACGGTATCACTCTGTTGGTGGATGACGATTCCGCGCGACGTCAACGCTCTCGAAAAACTACCGCCTCTTAAATTCTTGTTTTGTCGTCCTTAAATTGTTGCGCTTCAGCCTTTAGCTGCGCAATGACATTTAGCGCAGACGCTAAACCCTTTATATGCTCTCGTAAACTTTGAAATTACTTCAACATCACATGTTTGACGAAGCGACGATTACAACAGAAGGTAACATTAACTTTTAATTAGTCACGAGGGTCATCCTAGTCATTTTGTTTAAGTAGTGAGTATTTTCGCGTATAATTAATTAAAGATTACTAAACAATTAAATTAGGATAATAATTGTTATTATACATCTTCGCGCAATCTATTTTATAGATATGTTTATTAGCGTCAAATTACGAATATTTTTCTAAAATGTCAATATTATTAAATTACTTATTAATTTAATTTAAGTGATATTACTACTCTATAGTTCTGTTAGGATTGCGTTTCAAGACTGAAAATTATATATTCGGCGCGCAGTTTGCAAGATTGAATAATGAATATGTATATAAATTTACACACTGAATTATTTAAGGACTAAAGCTTAAACCGTTTAAGGCTTTCCTTTTCTAATATTCATATATGGTTTTAGAAGTACTCTACTTTGTTTAAATACTGTTTTGTAGATACAGACAGGAAATTATATTCTTTTCATTGGTACAATAACCTTTTTATAAGAGCGCTTCATTAAATAAAATAATATATATATATAAAATATATATTTATAATATTCATAATATTTATAATATTCATTATAAATTTTTATTTTAACATTTGAATAAATATACTTGTCGAGTTAATTTTATTTACGAGAGCGCGAAAATTGACTGAACGAGAATTTTTCTTCGATTAATTACATCTGCTTACCTTACTCGTATCTCATTTTATCTAATACATAGTATCGTCTGTTGTATATATATCTGCTCATCATTTACATACAATGTGCCGGTTAAACTTAGTTTTAAAGTCACGTCGTTACGGAGTTTGTGGCGAGTCAGTTAAGATCGAGTCGTGGAACGATCCCTCTTTTTATGTCGTCTACCGCGTGGCGATAAAGCCGATATTAATGACGCTATTTGTTGTGGAATGGAGAAAAGATTCCGTTCATATGCGTCAATGTATGTATACGTAGATATATAGACATGCTGGTATATAAATATTTTCATATTAAGTCTTGGAAATATATTATAATTCTTATTATTTGATTAGAAAAATTGTTATCTAATTTACTAAAAAAATAAAAATAAAATAAAGCTAATAAATTATGAGCAGAATCAGGATTTTTGTCTATCATTTATGTAAAAAATGAAAACAAAATAAACGTATTTTAAAAACGTTCATTTTTATTACCATTCAATGTTCGAAATTATAAATGAATTTCTTTAACGAGCTTCTTTCTTCTTCTTTTGACTGAATCAATTTTATCAAATTGAATTAACAACTCCAGTCATTCGTCTATTAAATTCGCTTGATTATCTTTGGTATATTACTCAGAAGCTTTCCCGATGTATGCTGGGTTTAGTTGACTCATACAACAGAGGAGGACGTGTCGCAAACCGGAATTACATCGTGCGAGTCTTGAATCAATAGCAGGTCCACGCGCACAAACGGCGCGCTAGCCGCGTAATTTACGTGTGTATTGTATATCGCTTATATATGTTGTAAATGCTTGCGTATGCTTGTGTGTGTGTGGTGTGTGTGTGTGTGTGTGTGTGTGTGTGTGGTGTGTGTGTGTGTGTGTGTGTGTGTGTGTGTAAATGCTGACGATGTCGCCGGTTGTGGAGTTATCGGCCGACGATAACGATGGCCGATTATCTTTCGTCACATTACTGCGGTTATTTATGACGGTGTGTTATTATATACTCATTCTGCAGATCACTCTTTTCCTCTTACATATCACATATCGTATTTTATATTACATCTTGTATTTCCTTTGATGTGTTTGTTCGATTTTTGTTTATTTCATTTTTAATATCTTTCAATTGACTTATATTTTGTTTAACTTAATTTAATTTATTTGTGCATCAATTACAAAATAAAATAAAGCAGTGACTATAAAGTTAAGCGAGTAAAGTTAAGTGTACGGATGCACAAAATGGTTCTGTCCAGAGGTTGAAATAACATAAGTTTGATTGAAATAACAAATAATCGCATAAGTGATCGCTGCTTCTTTTTTTGATTTGTATCGGATTATTGATTTATCGAGGCGGCTCTACTTATTCTGCTCTACATATATGAAATTAGGTTGCGTAAATACCACAAAGATGCTTAGCTGTCCCTTTGAACTTGTGTTAATTCATATAACTTCGAGGTAAGAATAAAAAAGAATTGTGTGCCGGGAGCGATTGTGTACCGAATTATCGAGCGAATATTAGCTATCTTGTCTCGACGCGATCATCACATCCGTCGACTTTTACAATCTGCATGCTATCGGCTAAGTTTTGCATTCTGTTTAGGAACGGTTAGGTGTATATTTAGCGACATTTGTGGAACGGATGCTGGCGTTGGCTCTATGCCAGCTAGTACCGGCCTCGGGGATTATACAGCAGCAGCCGGTGCTCTTCGCCATCCCGTGCGTTTCCTCTCGCGCTAACCTCTTTTAACTGGCTCTGTTGTTAAAATGCTTTTCTCTCCCTCTCGGAACAGTCGGATCTCGAAAACACGTTCAGCCGCGTATGTTTTTTTTTGTGGTTCGCTCGCGATTATCACTGCGCACTGTTGTTTACGAGAAATAAATGCGTTCTATTATAGCAGGGCAATGCGGTAATTGTACCACGTTGCGTTAGCATTGTGGACGTATGTGTAATTCAATTAGAGATTATTTAATTTGTTTACATAGAGCGGCAGCGCACGACCTATTATCCATTCGCATTAGAAATATTCATTATGTGTTTACGTTCCGAAAACTTAGTTGTTTGTAGCATAATTACTGTATAATTCGACAATTATTGTTGAGGGAAAATTGAGTCATTAAAATGCGACGTGCTGGTTTGCCTGTGTCACCTTTTATTATCGATACATTTAGGTGGATTCCACACATAGACATTACAACTAGACATTACAACAATCGCATTAACGAGATGTTTTAATTCTACAATGTGAATTACCGAGGAATTTTCCTCGGTATTGCGCGAATAAATTCTTAACTGGTCATCATTCGTTACATAATCTCGGTGCGATAGCAATCTCGCCAAATCGATTTCCAATGTCGAGCAATGACCCTCACCTTCGGACGTCCCATCCATTTCCGTCGGAATCGACGTGGACTCACAACCGGACGACAATCGAAAGCGATACTACTCGGCGCCGAGTTCTGTCGCGACCTTGAACTGCTTGGAGATTACGAGGTCGCTGACCCGACAGCGGAATCGCTAGACGGTCGATCGCCTTCCTCCGTGAAATTACGCTCGTCGTATCTCGAACGAGTATGTCCCGTTGCCTGACAATTCATCTCTGCATTTTGATAACGAAGCGATTTCGTACATGGTAGCCTGGAGCGTGCTGGCGCGTTATATTAAAGTTCGTCAGGTACAAGGCCACATCGACCTCATCGAACTATACCCAGCGGAGCACTTTGATTTCATAATTTCTGGACATGCTGTGTTTTAGCACATTCAGTCCAGTATTGCCGATGGAATTTTCAAACTGGTTATTTGTGTTGCGTGTTCATGTGCATTACACTATTGACGGTATTCGCGATTCAAATTTGCTAAATTTGGTATGCACCGTCGAGAGAATGCGTTTGCGCTGTCGCGAGCCGCTCTCGCATTTCCATCAATTGGGATCGACTAACTGTAATTGAACGATGTATTTTATTTCCAATATCTCCGGGGCGTATCGTATTGGTCACTGTGTGCGTGCGCGCGCGCGCGTGAGAGAGAGAGAGAGAGAGAGAGAGAGAGAGAGAGAGAGAGAGAGAGAGAGAGAGAGTGCGCCTGACGTTTGTCGCGTAATCACGAACCAGTGGTTACTATTCCATTCCTCGCGATATTCTTTTTTTTTTTTTATGAAATATGTTTTTTATTTAGTGTCACGAGTCAACGTAAACATCGTTAAGGTTTACCTAGAAAATCTGGAATATTTCTATTCTAGATTATTTATTACTTTTGACTTATTTTTTACTTTTGAAAATCAGAAATTTTTAAGGAATTTTTAAGGAATTATTGTGACGGAAAATTTTTGGAATTTTTCTTTTAAATTTAAATTCTGTCTCTTTCTGAAAACATTGTTTCTTTAATCATTTTTCATTCATAATGCAAAATATTATTGACAATCAGTTAATAAATATGATACACATCCATATTCAAATGTATATATATATATATATATAGATATCTGGTATATATATTGTATATATATTAGAGAGTGATAACAGAAGACTCAGAATAGAATATTAAATTCATTGAATTATGTTGTAATGAACGTTCTTTTTATTATTTTATAGGTTTTGCTCCTTCCAATTGTAGAAAATGATAGATTTATCTTGGAATTATTTTCAACTAATTTTTAAATAGTTCGTGTTGCATTTTAATTTATTTCAAAGTTGCATAAAAAAATGTCTAATCTTTAGAAATAGTTAGATAGTTTTAAACAAAAATACCTTCAAAATACTGGGAATATCTTCAAAAATACCTTTAGAATACTTTTAGAATCCTTAGGGAATTTTTTAAAATGAGATTAGTAAACACACTCGTTCTCTATCTTTCCTAGCATGAACAACAAAAACAGAATGATACTTGTGTCGTTTTTGTTATTCATGCTAAGATTTGTGTCACTAATTAATGGAAAACACTCACAGATACGTGACATTTCGCGCGGCAAATTTAGCTGATGGTTATGAATTATCATTTCGGTCTCTTTGAAGTTTTGTGATTCAGCTTGTACGTTTCCTTCGTTCGTGTTCCGATAAAAGCGCGGCAGGTTCGAGCGCGTTGATTGTTATCCGACCGGAATCTCAGGCAACTTAAATCGCGTAATTTGCATTCGACGGACGGTACAACCCTTTTGCAGATTTCGCGAAGGAGTGTGGGTTGAGAAGGCGGCAGTACGGCCCCCGCCTTTCTCATAACCTCGATCGTAAATAACCGCCCGTAAAACCCCGTCCCAGTTTCGCGGCGGTGAAACGATGTCGGTGCGCGGCGTGCTCAGCTTTCCTTTCCGCCGAACGGATTCAGAGAGAAAGAGGAAGAGAGAAGGAGTGGAACAGAGAGAGGGGGAAGAAGAGAGAAGGAGAGAGAGAGAGAGAGAGAGAGAGAGAATTATTGTAATTATTCTCAGAGTATTCGATCTATCATGATTTAATCTTTTGATGCTCAGTGATCTCGAAGCAATATTTTTGAGCTCTCCTCTTGTAGGATTTTGTGTATATTTTTATTTGATAAACCTATTAGTGATCTATATCACAGAGAGTAGATATGTTAGCGATACTGATGTTTTTGTACTCGTTTAAACTGTTTACGTATATATACGTTAAATCTGTATTAGGGTGTACCCAAAAATCTGGGTACAGTCGATCAGCTTTGAAACTATACAGCTTTTATATGAAACATTTATTTAAAAAAAATGTTTTTGAGGAAAATGTTTCACACAAAAGGGTGTAAGGTTTCAACAATGCATCAAACGAGAATACTTTTGATTTGATTCTGAGTGTAAGAGGAGCTCTCAAAAGGTCAATTTTAATAATGCTAATGCCGGCGACATTTGAACTTTGTCAATTCATAAAATGCTCGAAAAATGCTTAACCAAAGGGAGTTTTATTACAGTGTTCTAAAAAGATCTCGACGTCAGCTATAATAATATTGAATAAAAGTAAATAGAAGTTCCTATTTAAAATTTTAAGGTTGACCTTGGGAATTCTTACACTCAAGGTTAAATAAGTATCTCCGTTTGCATTGTTGAAATTCTACAACTTTTATATGAAACATTTTTCTGAAAAATGTTTTGTTTATAAGATATTCTGTATCCAAATTTTTGGCTCATCTTGTACATATCGGTTTAGCTTCTTTTATATGCGAAAAATCGATTTCGATCCAATGTTACTTGAAGAGATATTCATTTCCGCATGATTGTACGCCGCGCCGTTTCTCGCTTTTTCGCAACTTAAACTCAATCGGAGGAAGAGAAGGCAGGCGCGGCGCGTAGATTCCGCATGAATAATTGAACGCGATTTTGCTGCCGTGAATGAAATCGAGGCGTGGCCGTCCCCGCCGGCCGGCCATACGGTCGATCGCGAGAATCGAGCCGCAATAAACGAGCTACTGCCAGAGGCGCGAGGAGAGCAATCCGCAAACTTTTCCTCTAAAACTGCGAATTGAGATTTGCGCGTGAAACTCGCACAGATAAATCGATTCAGAAACGCGTAAAGTGTATTGCGCAAAAATACAATAAGTCAAATGAATCATATACGTCTTAATTAATCTTCTTCTTTAAGAAATTTATAGCTCGTTTTCGAAATTTTTCAGAACAATAGAGCAAATAGAGTTCTCTGGCATTATGTCTCTAAAAAGTTTCAGAGAATTTTTCATGCACTTCAGAAAAAGTTCTGGCGATTAAATCCATTAAAAATAGATTTAATTTAATTAAGACACCTTGATTGGATATGAAAGGAGCAATGAAAAAAACTTAATTTTTTGATTAGATAATTTTGTTATTTTTAACTTCCACATATATTAATAAAATATATTAATATATTAATAAAATAATATATTAATCGATTTCTGCAGTTAGTTTCGAAGTAAATAATACCCAATATTAACATATGTTCGTTTAATAAATAATAAATTAAATTTGAGTCAAATTTAATACATTGTTTGAGTTAAATTGTTCAATTGTTACTTTTTTAGTAAATTATAATGACTCGAGTAGTAATAGTGGCGACCTATAATAATGATTAAAAATGATTCAAGTTGGATATATAATTTGATATCATGAATTGTATTATAATATATTGTATTTGTGTTCTATCAAATATCTGAATCAAATATTTGATTTAGATTAAGAAAGCTTTATAAATACGCGCGTGTATGAATATTGTATACCGGTGCACATAAGAAGCATCCAATCCACGTGCTGTTTCATATATTCCGGACAGGTACCGAGCACTTTTATTCCGCTATTCTCGCGGTTCATCTCCTGCGCTCATGAATTTCGAATACGGTGGATCAGTAACTGGGTGAAAACGGGAGGAGGAGGAAGAGGAGTGTGGAGCAGAGAAGATCGGGAGAGAAGATCGGGAGAAAGAGGAGAAAATAAAAAGGAAAAAGGCCTGAGGGGATCGCGTGTTGGCCGACCATTAAGCATTCCTCTTACTCGGTTATATATGCCACATATTAACACCGGGATTTTCACTTATATTGACTCCTTATTGCTTCATATTCCTTCCCCATGAGAAGGTGACACTGAATGAGTTTATCTTCCATCAACGGAATAGATTTCTTTCTCGTTTTACGATCGTTCACGACGTAACTTCGTAATAAATCGATGGACTTCTTCGTCGAGTGTAATCAAGAATCACATTCTTGGTGAGTATTCCTCGCTGTCTTTCTCGATAAAGAATGCACCTCAGGTCGTGTTGATTTTATTGTCAATTCACATCGGTGACGTTGTGAAAATTATGAAACTTATACAATGAGAAAAAAATTTTGAAAAAAAAAACAATCAGAAAATTCTGATTTGTCTATTTTTAATCAGAATTCCCATTAATACAATAAAAGATTTTTTTTCCTTCGTTTTTATTTAATGTGTTATAAAAATGAAACTAACTACTCTTTAAATTCTTTGAAATGGAATCTCACTCTAGCTGTAAAGAGTGAAAATTGAACTGATCTTGAAAAACTCAATTTTCAATTTTTAGAGTAACGTTTTACTTTTTAGAATAAAATTCACTGTAAAACTTTTCAGAGAATATACAAAACTCAAATAAAATGGCGAAATTACGTAGGTAAAATAGTTTTATATAAATTTATATATCAAGTAATTAGTAGAGATATAATAAAATTAAACGTTTTATGTGAATTTTTTGCACATTGCAAATAGCACATAGACGAAAATTTCGGTTGACCGATTAGTGTTTCGAAAGAAAACTTGAAAAATTTTTTTGTGCCTTATAACATTTTTCAACAATCCACTTCGCACGTGAATTATCCGGCTATGCTCGGAACGAGAACTTTCGTCTAAAAGTATACGTATCTTTATTTTCAGCCCGACGAACTCTGTCCCTCAGAGAGCCCCGTGAGTGAAAGGAAACGCGGAAACGGAGCTTCCCTCTGGCAATTACCGAGACGATTTTTCACGTCGCACGGAAAGCAGAGCTTGGGGATAAGGATCGACGAATGGGAATTTATACGTGAGTAAACATACATATCGCGTAAATACTGACGAACAATAAAAAATGATATATCGATATTATCAGCTGTGTATGAATATGTCGAAAAGTCATATAAATTGTATATATTCTCTAAATCTTTTGAAGTGAAAATTGAGCTAGTTTTGAAAAAAGAGTAAAAACTATTCACTCTTGAACAAGAGTGGCAGAGTTTTACTCTTTTGGAATAAGATTTTATTCTTTTGGAGTTAGATTCATTCCAAAGGAATCGCTTCTTTTTTTTTTTGGAAAGAGACTTCATCCTTAGAGTGACTTTCATTTCAAAAGAGTGAAATCTTACTTCAAAAAAAAAAAAAATCTCATTTTTCTCTTCTATAAAGAGTGAAAATCTGGCACTCTTGTTCAAGAATGAAAATATTTTTACTCTTTTTTTCAAGACTCAATTTTCAGTCTTTTGAAGTGTGTGAGATTTCATTCTAAAAGATTTAGAGAATATGGTGATTGTTATATGCGATTCTATAATAATCTTTTTATAAATATTTTTTTTTTATATTAAACATTAACGCGTTTTTTTTTTTAAATATGCAGTTGTTTATGAATTGAGAATTTCATGCCTTTAACTCGATGAATTATTAGTTTTTGCTTTAGATTGAAACATGAAGAGATTTATTTGCATATTCTATTCGCTGTGTCGCGTTATAGCGATACATGGCGATTAATTCCCGTTTAACAACGATAATGGGGTCGTCGTTGATTCATTTTGTCGTGCGGTATTATAAGTGTTCGAGCTCGAGTGGTGCTAAAAAATAGTGCGCTTAACGCAATTAGGCTTGTCTCGCGCAGAGCCAATGACCTTGTTACCGATTGAATGCAATCAGACGGCTCTGCGACTGTGCGAATGGCATGATTTGCAGTTTGTGCAAACGTTTAACACTTTTGTATAATTTCATTAATAATTCGTTCTTTCGTATGATCTGTATATCGCGATATGTAAATTGATTTGACTTATTGTTAGCATTGAATTGCAAAACGGTAGCAAAAGTTTGAAAAATCGAACATTGTAATCGATAATTTTTATATCATACTTAATTATTACAAAATAATTGAAAACATCATTATTTTTGAATGTTTACAAATAAGTTAACTCTCAGAATAAGGAAACAAATAAAATACTGTAGTATACAATCATGACACACAATACATTATTTTTCTTATATTTCTCTCTTCAAAAATAATGAATATTTTTCTGCTTTTGCGACTATGTGTTCAATTTTAATATTTAAAAAAATTATCGCAATATTTTGCAAATATTGAGGCATTAAGCCTATTGAGGCATTTATCCCAAATATCAGAGTTCACAATTACGGAACGTTGACATTTTCAAATATCACTAAAAAAAAAAAGAAAAAAAAGAATTTCTACTCAAAGCTCAATCACATTGCTATGCTAATGCCAGTCGTTGAAGAGTTATATGTGATATTATATAAGTTGTAGTATGTGTGAATATATACGAGGTAATAATTGTTTAGTTGCTGGAACTAAATAAAAGTCTTTTTTTTAAAGAGTGAACATAATGAAAGAAGAAATACTGTATTATAAAAAAAATTATTTTTATTAACATATTAGTATACAATATTTAAAACATACATATATGTATAAACTTGTAGCAATAAATACAAAAAATGGCTACTTTGGTTATTATAGTGATACATATTTTCGGAATGATGATCATTTAATAATAACTGAGGATTATTGAAAAAAAAAATCACAAAATATAATTAGCCATGCAATCAAATTTTTAATGTTTATATAATATTTATTTTTATAGATTTATAAATATATTTTTTGGTAATTAAAATAATAGATTTTTTGCAGAGTGATGTTTCATTAATCTCATTTTGTTTATTTATTATTATAAACTAATAAGAATAATGGCTATTTAATAATCTCTTAATTGTACCACCTCGTACAATTTATAAACTAATTTTTTATCCAATTTTATGATGATGTGCGCAAAGTATGTTTAATATCTGTCTGAAAAACTTTTGAATTTCACATGACTAGTGGAAAATGGAAAACAACATAAAAACTTTTTAGAGAAAAGCCGAAACTCTATTAATTACTGAAATTTTGAAAATGGGATGACAACTTTACAAAAGTAAACAACATAATGCGGTTACAAACATATATATCCATGCTTGCCATGTATGCGAGTAGTTTTTGAGAAAATCCAACAATAGATGTTCCGTATTCCAGAAACTTTCCCAGTTAATATGTAAACTCTTTAAAATTTTTTATCACAACAAGTTTATGTGTGCGTGTGTATATGAATAATACGTAAATTTCCTGATAGTGGTCATTCAACGATGAAATACATGATTTTGACGAACTTTGGAAACGCGATTGAACTTCAACTTTTGAACTTAATATCGTATTGAAATTAAAAATCGAAGCATTAATCTGTCGTTGGTTAGTAGCATCGTTTTTCTATCCGTTTCAGTAGATTAATGCCTATTAGTATCGTTTATTAACATTGCAATTCCGTTCGTCGTTCTCATGCATTGCGTTATTATATGTAATTGACAGGTGAACTGATTAATCGTATTGCAACCGCAGTCCGATTAATAATAAAAGCGAACTCGCGTTGTGACCAAAATTAAATGAAACTCATTAATTTGTTTTACATTTTCGCGTTGTATTTATGATGCATGATCGACAATCGTCCGAGTGAATTCCAGATATCGAGAGGAATGATGAACGGGAGGTAGTGCGTGCACGTTGATGCGCGAGACAGAAACCGAATAATATAAATAATAAAATCCATATGTCTCAGTTACTCACAAGTCAGGAGAACCGGACGAGTCGTAATGATTGTATCGAACTAGCTTATACCTCTGTCAAGCTAGCAATACTAAAATGAGCAGAATGTAGCTTATGATGGGGGAAATGAACACGAACGATTTCGAGAGACTACATTGAACTTTAATTATTCCTCACATTCTCGTGCAGACATGAGCATTAAAAAGGACACAATGTGCACATTATGCGAAAGTACTCACGATCAGATGCTGATGTCTGAGGTTTTACAATCAGATGATGTTTACGTTTCACTGCTAGTTTTCGGTCCCTGTCTCGTTTACAAAGAGACGGAAGCAAAATCAAGAAGAATAGGAATGGAAGAGTGAAAAGTTGTAAAAGGAAGGATTGTAAAGTGTCAGGCGTAAAAGTTTCGGACAAAGCTGTTCTTTATAATATTTCTCTATATTTTTCTCTATATAATTTCTCTATATATTTCTCTACATATTTTTTTCCAAAAAATAATATTTATTTATTTACTTTCGGAAGAGAAAAAGAAAAATGGAAAAATTATTTGTTTATACATTCATATATATTGATATTATGTATCTTCTTTTAAATAATATCTGCAAGTTTTCAATATTACTATCATTATTCGATTCGCTCAATTATTTCTTACCGTTACTTCTATTTGTTACTCCTAATAGATAATTAATAGATAATTATAAATTTTAAGTATTCTGTTCTTCGTGTAAAAACAATCGTTTTAGTAAATACTTTATTATCTTATTCCAAGTATTTCGTAGAGTTGGTAAAAATTTATATATAACGTCGCGAAGAATTTGTATTTGGCCACGTTCGCGAGTGATTCTTATTCAAAAGCTTTTCAGACTCTTTGTCGACCGTTTTCGTATCGGCAACGTTCTCGGTCCTTTCAATATCGTGAACAAAAAAAAAAGAAAAAAAGTGCCGTACCGCCACCGAACTTGCTCGTCCTGACGCGCAACACCTGTTGAATCATTAGCCCGTCTGCGAGCTTAACGAGAACGGCAGGTAAGTCAGTGAATGACACGGTCGTGTAGTGCGCGTTTACGAGCTGTCTAATTGGCACGCACTGGCTTTTAAAAGTGTTGTCGTCATCGTGGTTGTGATGTATGGTCGTCCGTTCCGCTTATGATTGACGTTCGTAGAATAACGGAAATATGCTACAAGGTAATCATTAACCGAATCTAATCGTAATAAAAATGTCTAGCTTGCAATGGAAGCTGCTAAAGACATTTTAAACATCTTAAAGATTTGTATGTAAGGATCGTCACAAAAAAAATAACATAAGCTGCATAACCACAGCATAAAGCTGCTGGACCAATGAGTATCTTATGTAAATCGATATGGCGTTTTTATATTGGATGTTCATTGGTCCAGCGGCTTTATGCTGTGATTATGCAACTCGTGTCATTTCGTGTGTGATGGCCCTAACTCTGTTTATTCAAAAGTGACAGATGAAGTCGCATCTTTGATCATGAAATGATATGTTCAAATATAAGTCTCTTGAGTAATCACTGCGGCTATTAGATCGTGACGTCATAAGCGAGAAATGACACGTTGAAGTTTCTTGCATGCTGTTTGTAAATAAAAAGAATTTAGGTAAAAAAATAACGAGACGAGTTTTAAAACATTTGTAAAATAGACTGAAGCTATCTTCACCTCTCTGACAGTCAGTAATTAGTTGTAAAAGGCACTTAAAGTGAAAATAGGTTATGCATATATTATAAGTAGTAAGCGCTGATGAACGAACTTCACGTTTTTTACAATTGTTTTAAAGCGACTCATTATTTTGTTTCACTCAAATTCTCTTTATTTAGAAATGGCATGTAAAAAATTTCAGTGTATCTATATATTCCTCGTGTATGACGTTACGATCCCATATGACCGCGGTGACTACTCATGAGTCTTAAAGAGTTCATCGGTTTTTTAAAAATAACATCCATAATAAACTATTGAAAACTTGTCCAAGCGTGACATATTTATTATGCAAAAGAAAAGCTTATTTTTGATAGATTTATTATTGCAGTTTAGTTTTTTACTCGGCTACACATACTAATTTTAGGTATCGTTATATGTGGTCATCCCTCTTTACTCTTTCTTACCCTCTTTCTAGCAAGCAGCGTGTGAGAAACTTGACTGTTTCGATTCTCCTAACAATTTCCGAGATAGTTGGGGAAGTTTGGGCAAATGTTACGATCAAACAGTGGCGAGAACGTCACAGAACGTCGAATAAACTGTTGAATCGCCACCCGTATAGAATCAGTTTAAATCAACCGTTAGTATCTTCACAGCATCTTACAATTCCGTTTGTCTTATTCGTGCCTTTTTGCTAGTTACCTGGTCGTTCTCCGACTCGTCGACAATTTGCCCGACTTTAACTAAGAAAGTTCGATGTTTACTTCGTTCCGCTGGGCACTGCTTTCACTAACGCGGTTTTGTTTATCTTCTTTACCTTTTCCATTTGTATTCTTCATTCAAATTCAATGTAATTAAACACAAATGATTATTAATTCAATTACTATCTCTAAGAAATTAAAGAAGGTATACATGATACGCACAATGATGATTACAACAATCCATATTTGATATTAATGATCGGTATATTACACATCGTTCATCAGACACAGATAATTCTCTGATAGATATTATACGATTTGCGCTATGATGACTATCAATTTCATGTTAACAATTCAGCAACAAATCTATTAGCAGTAAATTATGTTAAACGCATGTCGATAATGACGTAACAAGATGAATCGTGGCAGTAATGATTATTATCTTTGGATTGACATTTGGCCGATAATTGAAAAGCGAAGAGAGGAGATTTCACGTAAACTCCATTATGCCTACTGCTCTTAACGACCGACACGTTTTCTTTGCTGTGGCGCGATAAATCGTGTCGTATTCGATCGCGTTCGCGCTCGTCTGCTCTTCTTTGCCCTCGTTAAAAGGTTTACCGTCTCTCTTCGCTTCTCTTTTACCTCGTACGTTTGCCTTTTGAACGTCGCCCGGTGATTTAAACGGCATGGAGGTGGACCGGAGCGCGCATTACGCTTGTCGCAATAGTAATTGCTGAGCGCGCTTTATAAAGGACCAAGCAGCTACGCCGCTTTTCCTCCCTTTTCTCTCCCTCATTCTGTCTCTTTCTTGCTTTTCACGGTTCGCGTACGTTGGCGAACGGGCAGTCGAAAGAGAAAGAGAAGGAGAGGAAGGGGTGGGGGGGGGAGGGGGAGAGAGAGAGAGAGAGAGAGAGAGAGAGAGAGAGAGAGAGAGAGAGAGAGAGAGACAGCGCTGCTGCTCGGTGCTGCTCATTATACGGTACGAGGGTGTCCGCCATGTATTCTCGTTCTGTCCGCGCACATGTACAATGCACTGTAATAACGCCATCCAAAAGTCAGCTCTATTTCGCGGAAATAGAAGGAATTCGCCGCTCCGCTCTCAGCATTAAGTCTTCCGGACTTAAACGAAAACGTGACGTGCACGTAACTTTTAGCGTCCGTATTATCCGTATTACGTCGTACGATCGCGCGAGATTGCAATTTCTTGGGTGATTGCAGCGCGATATATTTCATTTTCTTTATTATTTAACTGTCGATATCTTCCATCTTGCTGGTGAAGGTAAAATGGGACGTGCCGTTTCTGTTGCTTCGCGTCCTCCGGTATCCATAGACGGAGGGACAATTTACACGTCGTCTATAAAAAGAGATCTCTTGCTTCTCGGTGTCGCGTCGTGTGTAAATGTTTCGCGTTTAAAGCGAGCAAATTCTCGTCCTAGGGGTAAAACGATCATCAACAGGGCGACGTCGAATGAAAGAGGGAGGAACGTGCGTGCGTGCGTGCGTGCGTGCGTGCGGGCGTGCGCGTCTCTCGCATGTGCGATGCGTCATTTTGGTTGAAACTGGTACCACGCGGGAGGAGATGCATGCACGGGGTGAATGCACTTGCGCGCGCGCGCGCGAAATGGAGAGAACGAGAAAGGGGCAGAAAGAGAGAGCGCAGTGACTGCGATGAGGATAGCGAGTGAAGCGAGAGAGAAATAAACGGGACAGAGGAGGCAGACAGCGAGAGAGCGAGAGAGTGTGCGAGAAATTGTAAAAGTGAGACGACCGACCATCGATCCGGACTGCACTTCCCCAGACTGCACCCTAACCGCCAAAACAGAGTAGCGTATGGTCGTTGAACGCTTCTTCATCCTCATCACAGTCCCAACTGAGTTATCCTATCTTATCTCTTTAGCTCCGATTACGTTGACAGCGCGAACGTTAAATAAATCAAACTTTCTTTGTCGGATGATAGCTATACCTATCGAGTATCGAGTTATCGAAATTCGTAAAGAAGTTATCAGTAGAGACGGGAAAATATTTTCTTACAGATCTGTAAGGTATAGTTAAGTATATGTAATATTTTTTGACAAGTTTTGTGTGTGTGTGTGTGTGTGTGTGTGTGTGTGTGTGTGTGTGTGTGTGTGGAATTATATTATTATATTATTGCTGTCACTTGTTCGGTAAACGAAAATGCCAACAAATATCGTTAACACAAAATAACGTAATATGTACAGAAGTTGTTTTGTAATTTACGGCACAGTTACCCGAATGCCGATCGAGTTTACAATGGCCAGAATTGATATTGGTGTTGATTGGGACTTCTGACTCCCGCGGGAGACAATAATACGCTTTAAGTTTACCATGATATTATTCACAGTTAGAGAATGGTGTCGATTGGAATTTAGAAGCAATCGGCCAATAGGGACATGGAATCGAGGGAGTTGTTAGAGGTTCAGGAATTCAAGGATTCAGAATGACAATATATAAGTCTAGTGTTTTCTAGAAAACGCTGTGATTATATTGTTACTGTTTAGTTGAAAATGAAACACTTTATTTAATGTTTACAGTAAAGTGTAATTATTTGGAAGATTAGATATTGCGTTTGATTATTAAAAGTCTGAGAAGTTATCTATAATAAGTTGACACTGTGAAAACGAAACCGAGATATGTATTTCTGTCATCTATTTCGACGAATAATTTATATTTGTTACATTGATCGATGCGACAACTGACAATAAGATTACAAACAAAATGGCTTAGTGAATTATAATTGATTAACTAAAATTGACTTTTTCCTAACAATAAAATATTGCTTTAAATTTTTAATAAAGTATAATTGTTTTGAGCGAAAACAAATTGAACAAAATTTTGTGAGAACTTGTTCGATTCAATATCTGTTGTTATTATTTATTAGACCATAACAGATAATGAACAAAATAGAATAAGATAGAATATAATACATAATACAATGAAATATAATAGAAAAAAAAAAATGTTTTTTGCTTTTGATTTTATTAGTTATTTAGTATTTACTGGAAATATTTATCTTTCTTAAAATCAGGATCACACAAATTTACGTCCTGGTATATGAAAATGAGATTATCACGCAGCAATGAAAGTATCATACGTGTGAGGCATCGCAATTTACGAATAGGATAAAGCGCGAACGATTGGACGGAGAACACGGTGCAATGATTAACGGTAACAGCTGCATTTATGGATGGTGGAAACGTGGTGGATACACTTTTTGCATTTATTCCGCGATCGCGAGCAGGTCCCATTTTATTTATTTCGCGAGATATGCAGCGCCCAGTTTCGCTGCCGCGCAAGTTTGTCTGCTAAGCTCGTTGAATCGAATTGAAAAAGTTCCGATATATTTCCCGGTTTTGTTGATGGAGAAATATTGAGATACACATACCATGCGTACGGAGCGCGCCTTGTCGCGTTGTGCCGCGCGGAGAATAAATCGTCGCGATTGAATATATATTTCTTGTCGGATCTCTTCGGACGACTAGATGCATAAAACGGATATGTGATGATAGTCGTCGAGAATTCGTTCTTGTATTATTTCACATCTTTCGAACCTGTGTATTATAGTGTCACTTCTTTAATCTCATATTATAATCTTGAAGACATCTCTCGATGTCTTCAAAATATCGTTGTAAATATCGTTTTAAAAATATCGTTTTAACAACAAGTTGTCATGATTGATTTAAAACGATAATATATGAATTTTATATAGATATTTATTTACATATTGATATGTGTTTTTTTATAGCTATACTTTTGATATAATATTTGAAATTTTTTCTTATAAGACGACAATTTTTGAAATTCAACTTTGTGAAAAATTGAGATTAATATCATATATTATATTCTTCTTTCAAAGTAATTAGCAAGTGAGTCGATTCTCGATGTTCGAGAGCTTGGCATAATAATTAAATCTGCTTGATCATTACTTGGTATATACTTGGAGGCCCGGTGAGCTTTGAGCTCGTAAAGTCCATGAACTGTCGAACGCGAACCAATTACCGCAACTAATTAGCCATTTGGGCTTCGGGAGCTTTAGACTTCGCTAAGTGAGCGCGACTATTGCACGAATGGGAATGGAAACGGACGAGAGAAGGAGGGACGAAGTAAAGAGAGACAAAGCTCCGCATTATAGACTTGTAGACTTTAGGTTATTCACGAGGCCTTTCTTGCGATTTAATCCTATTGTTGCGCGTCACCTTAAATTATGCTTTCGTAAACGGTAACGATTTGCCTTCTGCATTATTTTTGTATCCATATACTATACACATGGGTATTTGCTTTTACAGCACTATTTTATAATCTCTCTCGTTACCATGTCCTGACGAGAGCATCGAAACTTTTTATTGCGCCGCGCAGTCGAGAACAGGATCGCGACGACTAATTAATATCCATGGAAGACCAAGCGAAGGAGCAGCTCGTCTAGGAGGTGTCTGGCGCGCAAGGAAGTCCATTGTGGGATTAAATGAGAGCATCTAAATCGAGGGTCCGAAATGACGATGTCACTGTTGACTTAATGCTGCAAATAGGCAGCCTGATCGATGATTGTGTGTTCTCGCGTGAATCGCCGTGATCTGTTCTTTGTGCGAAGCATCTTGAACGAAAACTACTTTACCGCGCAAGTAAATATTCGAAATGATTGTTTTAACCGTCATATGTGTACATTATTTTTAATTTTAATTAATTAATGTATCATAAGTATATTTAAATAATATATTCTCAAGTAAAAACACTGTAAAAAAATAAAATGTTAATTTAAAGACATAGTAAACTTTCCGAGACTGATTCAAAAATATTAAAATTAACATTTTATT
>NW_017259591.1:295764-319918 GCF_001594045.1 Atta colombica
TTTTGTATGTGTGCGTATTCATTTTTACGAGAGATTATGAATGAATAATTGCGTATTTTTACAATAAAAGGCAACATGAAATCAGAAAAAGGCAAATAAAGCACATTTTTCAATTGACTTGTGTAAGTTATAAATCGGCTATCAGAGGCAGCAGATCCTGGATTCAGATCCAAGAAAGAGGAGATTCGTGGAGATGTGGGCAAGCGGAATGCGGAGTGGGAGCTCCGTTTAACACAACGAACTATGCTATGCATTAATGCATAGCGCATGCTCCCGGGCCCGCCGACAGAAACGATTTCCGTATGGCTGCCTGTACCAATTAGCATGTACGACAATTAAGCACAAAACGCGATATGGAGAACTTATGGGAGATAGAATTAACGTTTCGCTCCATTTTAATGTCAAATTTTATTTCGTTCGCATTGCGTATGAGAGAGAGAGTTTGAGCAGTTATTTAATTCTTATTGATTTAATCATCGTATTTAAAAATATTTAGTTCTCATAGAATATTAAAAGAATTTTAAGAATGAAATCAATCAGGAATGAGATAGATTATACTTAAAATGAATTAAAATATTTTATTAGCATTGTACTTTATGTGTTTTACAATCTTTTGTTTGCGCATATATTTCTTGTATCGATGTTAATTGATTTCTTACTTTATTTATGTATATCTCTCGTGTTGTCCCGCGGAAGGAAATTTCTCTATTTTGATAGCTTGTTAAGAAGTTTCCGAAAATGTTGTAAAATAAAACAAGCGAAAAGTTCGTGTTTCAAAAGAAACATAACACGATTGTGTGAGGTAAATGATTATATCGCAGTTCCACAAGTAGTTTGTTTAAGCGAGTGATTATCACGAACCTTTAGACGATTAACCCGTGAAAAAAGATCGCGATTACATGACCATAAATGAGAAACGCTTGTGCTGTAAAATTGCCTGTTTGCTTGCTGCTCAGTTAATTCTTAACGGTAATATTTATTAAATACGATTTATGCAACATGTTTGAACGTCGAGGAAGTTTTGAGTTCATGATTAGTCGAGAATTATGAAAAATACAACGCCGCCGAGAATGCAGCGAGAACCGAGTATTGAATCGATCGAAAAACACATTTTAAAACTTCCTGTCAATCTTTTCACTTGTCTAAAGCTCTTTTGACTGAGAGTTTATAAGATATCGCAGTTTCTTATCGATATTTTGATCTATCGCCCGCGTTTTCACATAATGTACGTTCGATTAGTTCGCATTTGGAAAGAAAGAAGTTCGTAATTCGTCAGAAATACGTCGTAGACCCAGAATATCGGATCCATCAAGCATCTTTGTTTATGGTGATTTTCTTGCAAGGCGGTTCCATTAACGATTACCTGAATGACGACGATGATGATGATGATGATAATGACGATGACGACTATGACGGCGATGATAACGACGACGACGACAACGACGACGACGAAGACGAAGACGACGACGACGACGACGAGCAGTAAGTAAGTTTCTGACGGGAAATCGATGTCTAAGCGCCATCGTGCTCGGCGGCGGCTGCTATGGTAGATTGTGTAAGCTGGTTACAACATGCGCTGCACGTAATAACGTCGGTGGGCAGGGTCGTTTTACCCGTTAGGTACTTTTAAGCGCGATTTCTAGGGTCTGCAAAAGAGTTTGTAATCTGTACGACAATTTTCCTATTTTCACGAGTTTCCCATTTTTACGAGCAGAACATGCAAAGGCATATTTTGTTACAAACGTATAATATATATTATATATTTCGTAAATTATCAATCAAGTAATTATCTATTTTTTCCATTTGTAAAAAAATTTTCCATCTGTAAAAATTAATTCTAAAAGAAACATTAATTCTAGAGAAATTCTGCTGAGTGCTGGATAAAATCACTTATAATAAAACACTTACTATTATTATTGTTGTTATAAAATGGATTAACTTCAGAAATTTCTAATTTTTAAAATAGTTTATACTTGTAATTAAAATAGAGAATTAGGAGGACGTTTATAGCAGGAATTTGTGAAATCCGGGTCAAATCCCGACTGAGATACTTTTTACAATAAGTTATTTATAAGTTTATTTATAGGTTTATAGAATTCTAGTATCTGTATTATTATTAAATCGATGAACAATTAATTATGAGATTATTATTCCGTGATTGTTTTTGAAGACGGACAAACTGAATTGATGCACGGCCTATAAAACTGACAATTGTATTTGTTCGCATAAAAATATTATCTAGTATTTACTTAAGCACCGTCACTAAGACTCGCTTTGACCGAAAATGACATCTTTTCTCTTATTTGTGTATTTAAACATTTCTCGGTTTATTTCATTTAATAAAATACTTGATGTTTAATAATTGCACTTGTTATCATGTGGAAAAAACGCAATTTTTTACTCTGTGTATAAATTTTTTTATATTAAAATATACGTAAAAAAATGATTAGAAATTTTATTATAGAAAATTCTAAATAAATAAAACGATATTTTGTTAATGTTAATAAAGTAAAAAAATTAGATATTTTTTAATGATACATATTTATTTAGCGTAGGAGATGAAGGTATTTTAAGATTATAAATCAATATTTAAGATTTGTGAAGGAAACGATTCTGGGTTTAGCTGTATTTTGCTTCAAAAGAAAAGTGCATTCAAGAGGAGAAAAGGACCACCTCTCTTTCTCTTCTCAACTCTTCATTTTCTTCCTTCCTTCCCTTTTTGATCGCAGTTTTTATTAGTGCGATGTGCGGAGCAAACAATTTATCGCCGGCCGTGTTGAAAACGTGAAAACCGGCACGGCGAGATTTACGCCGTATTTATGCATTACGACATAACTCTTCCGCGTTACGGACTGACGATGAAATAACGTCGGGATGGGATTCGAAGGTGTTGTTCCATGCAGCGAAACGAAAAATGTTAGAGAATTCGCGAGGCGAGCAACGTTCATAAATAACGTTATGAAGAATAATCGACCGAAATATCGACGCAGTATCGGTTATCACAGTAAACAAGGAATAAAACAAGACCGACGAGTGAAATAGATTAAAAAATAACATGCATAAAAGAAGAGAAAAAGAAAAAAATAGAGCTAAAATAACATAGTCGGCGAAATAGAAATACTGATCCGCCGCACAGTAAATTAATAATTCTTCAATACTGTAAATCGCAATATACGTTACGAAGTCACCGTTACCGCATATCTATGCAACGCTCAATGTCTCGTTTCCCTGTATATCGTGCACCTCTGTATATACGAGCAACACACGTGCATGAATACTCGGAGAAACACGTGGAACGTGTGGAACTCGGTGAGATCATATTTTCCAAACGTGGCGCGGTGCAGTATATACCGGCTGGAGGACCGGACGGCGCGGGCGGTGGAAGTGCACCGACAAATTATTAACGTGCCCATCGGGGCTCCGACTACGTAAATTCTCCCGCGCGGGCCTCGCATACGCTCGAGAGCGATTTAAATAGACTGCGAATTTGCTGGATCGCGACGAGAAGGACCCGCTGCCGGAAGACCCGCTGCGTCTCTTTTCTCTTTTCTCAGCGAGAGGCGCTGCTGGAATCATGTATGCGCTACGGCATGAAAATCATAGTGAATTGTTATCGCTGGCGTGACGGATATTCTGGAAATAGATAATCGGTATCGTTTTAGACTCATTTGATCGATTATCAGATAACGGAAGGAGAAGATTACATCGCTATATTTTATGCCTTTGTTTATTTTAAATATAAATGTTTCTTGCTTTTTGCATGCATAATATTAATGTGTCACGAAGATCGCTTATAAAGTTGAATTCCGTAGCTGTCGTTCTTCAAAAGTTTGCAATTGTGAGCTTTTAATTTAATATTAGGAACTGTTTCCATTAACGTTCGGTAAAGTAAGCTGAAATTTAATCAATCTCTCTTCCTTTCCTTGAAACAGAATTAAGTAGAAACAGAAAATTGATTAAATTTTCACAGTAAGCTCCAAGTAGATATTTGTGGAAACAGCTCTGTCGCAAAAATACATTTCGCACGCATACTCTTGTCTACTTTAATCTATTTTTAACTAAATTTAAATCTTCTTGCGACTCTGCTTTATTCATCTTTACATTCATAACGTTTCTGATCATTCAACAGATGTTAATTAAATAACAACGCGACAGGTTTTTATTATTACCTATTTGCGTTACTTTAGTAAATAATGTGCAGCGGAACACGTGAAGGTATTTTGGAAAATTTCTAGCTTTGGAATATACACGCGCTTCGACCGAATCCGCGAAGACCATTACAATATTACATCATCATGTTACGCTCGCGGTTTACGAGCTTGAAGCGCGTAATATAGCCCGGCGGCGTGCCATAGCGAGTACGATGAAATAGCATGCTTTTAGCGAAGGGAGAATAACAAATAAGCCATAATAAAACAGCAGGATGCATCGGCTCAATGCGATCCTTCCTCTTCCCAGTTACTTACAACTCGGACTCTACTGGGAAGGGTTAACGCGTCTCTCGTTTGATTGCCTTTTCCATGGAAAACCATGTTTGTACATAATACAACATCAGTATATTTCTTTACAGGTACAAATGCGTGTGTATTGCGGTACACTTGATGTTTTCCCTTTGACTTTATCTTTATAGTCGTAAATCGATAGAGATCGTTAAACGTAATTGCACAAATATATATAGATATATGTGTGTGTGTGTGTGTGTGTGTGTGTGTGTGTGTGTGTGTGTGTGTGTGTGTGTGTGTGTATGTGTATATAGTGCATTTGCAACGGTTGTACAACGCTTCAATGGCCGCCTGTAACAGATCCGACACAGGGAGCTTTGTGCAAGATTTCGGACTTTATCGCAAGGGCACAAAGGAAACATCATGCGGAGGATTAACCGCACGGCATCCTCGTGAACTGGCTTTTGCGGTCGATCAACATCGCGGAAACTTAGCGATCATCTCTTTACGTGGCCTGTGAATTGTCGAGCACACCGCTATCGATCGATGCGAGGGTAGATATATAAGTAAGAGACCAAGAAGAAATGCTTCCGCGAGGAAGCGCCGCTGCATAAAGAAGCGGCGAGCGAGACTCCGAGGATGGGAAATGGGGGGTGGGGGGATGGTCGAGGAGGGAGACGGCGGAAAATTGCGAAGCCATAGCAATAAACTGTACCCAGGCTCTCTCGCTGGCGTTTGCTATCCCATGCCTTGGCATTCTGGCTATCCTGAAAGGTCTCTACGACGGTATTCTTCCAACTACGACGTTAGGAATAATTTGTACGCCCATTTTCCTGCCTTTTTTTATCATCACTTGTGTTGCTCTTTAACAAATTTAACTAATTTTCACAGAAGATTGACGAAAACTTGATATTTTCTAAAACCATCCAATTTAGTTGTAATGTAGTAATTTTACGTGGAAAGAATGATTTTGCTGAAGTAAAATTTAGCGATAAGATCTGAAAATAATTTTGTTTGAACCGTTAAAATGATTACGTCGAAATCTCAAGCATGATGAGCAATGTTGTAAAAAGTTTTGACAGTCTAGGAATTAATTCGACCGTCTTACTAAAATATCTTGATAGTCTAATAAAATTATTTTTAAATATTTGTATATCTAGCTAAACTTTTAGATGTTTCAGCAAAACCGTCTTTTCCGTACTGTTTTATTTTGTTTACATTGATGATTTTGCGCTAATTTCATTATTTATCCATTCGATAACATTATACGCACGCCGACGGTATATAAAGAAATTGGCATATCTATCAATTACAATGCGGGTTTGAGATAGGAATTTCTTATCAATCTGCAGCAGTCCAATATCTTTGACTTAGCGCATTCTCGAAATCGTCGATTCAATTTCGCGCGTATTCCCCGTACGTGGTATATCGTCTCGGTCGCGCCGAGCGAGTCCTTAAATTGAAAGTATCGATCCGATCGGTATCACCCGAGTGGCAGCTTGACTTCGCGCTTGTACGCGAGAGGCGTATTTTCGAAAAGTATTGGAAGCGGATTACGAAAGTGAATTGTTTTTCGCGCGGCAATAAATTTAACGGTAGGTGGCAGAAGTTCATGGGCAGGTGCAAAACGAGTAATATTTCGTTTTTCGCGAGTATTTCGTTTACCTGTTGGAGACAATATAAGGCGGCGCCTTAGACTTTGCATCAGACTTAGTGTGCGTGCCTTGTCGTGTACACATTGTTGCCGTAAGCTGATTGCGAGATCGATAACAGTGAGAACTCGAGGCGCGTGCACGCCTCTCCTTAACTGCTCGCTAGCACCTATGAATTATTTACCGCCGTCGTTATCGTAATCGTACGCTCGATTCGACTCGATCCACTATTCGGATTCGACGCACGGACGATCCTTACCCTTCGCCGAAATCGATCTCGTCGCTACGTGCTCCTGCGACTAATTTGTTCGCGAACGTATCCGTCGCTCAAAGCGTTAGATAAAGAGAGAAAGAGAAAGAGGAGAGATGAGGGCGAGCGAGCGAGGCTAGCCAAGGCCATCTCGCGCGGATAAAAGCCGGGCGTAGTTTATTTATAGCTATCCTCATGATAGGAATAACTGCACGGCGTTTACAATAACGTGTCCGTAATTTACGATACGTATGAATTTTCTCATTGTTTCACATACATGCGAATTAAAAATTAGTCACTATCTCTTCCTATACAATATTAAGTATGCCGATCTTTTCCGATTAAATTTAAAATGAGTGTCAAGTGTGAATTTAATTTTATCGCTATTTCTACTATTTCTACGCGAAATATTTAATACAAATATCATTTCCTCTATGTACACGAAGATTTTATTGAAATTTCAAAAAATTTAGTTAGATCTGAAAATAATTTTGTTGGATCAAAATTTTTAGGTAGGACACTCAAATTGATTGTTACATTGTTAGAATTTTTTTGTAAATTTTTTGACATTCTAGCAGTCAGTTTGAGTGTCTTACTTAAAAATTTTGATGATTTAACAAAATTATTATCAGATCTGTATCTGGCTAAATTTTTGGATACTTTAGCAAAATCGTTTTCTCCGTGAAACAATTTTATAGCTGTATATTAGGAAAACCGCAGCAGTAATTAACTCACTGCAATTAGCACTATTTTTCACGTTTACGCTGGCGACGTCGACACGAAGCGTGATGAATTGTTAGACTTTCCACTTGACATGGTCGAACGATAGTATCTCACGAAGGGGGACGATAAAAACGAAGGCAATCGAGACTGCTAATGGGAAGATTAATTCGATCTTCTAGTTGCACTTTTTATCTTTCTTTCTCTTTATTTTTCTTCTTTTGCTTCCTTTTGATTTTACCGTTTTTCTTTCCATAGAAGAATGTTCCTGGAAGAGGAACGGTAAAAATTTTAACTTGGTCGGCTTAACGGTCGAAAAGTTACGTTTAATTCAGAAAATCGTATCTTTTTGCCATACTCAGCGTTTTGATGCAGAACCTTCGACACGTTTAGAAAATTAAAAATTAAGTTTGTCAGATTTTTAATTTGCGGTAGCTAGTTATCATGTATAATAAGCTATCGTGGAATTTAATTATCATTATTTTCGTCTTATTAGTATCAAATTGGATCCATAATACTCCTCCGCTCGTGTTACTTCTGCTTATAATGTACGCGAAGTTAACGCAATAATTAATAGTATGTTACGCCACATGCGCGCGTAAAGTAACAATTAATTACATCACGTTGCCGCCTGTGCGCATAATATAGTGTCGATATATTACAAACAATCGCTAATTGCCAACAACTGAACTTTACTGTTCTCGTCGTTATCAAACATTGCTTACATTATTTTTAGCTTGTGTTTTACGAATGCAAGTATTGAGAAAAGTATTGAATTATCTACATATACATTGTTAAATTTATGTAAAAAATTATATTATAATTTATATGAGTTATTTGTTATCATTTCTATAGATCGCCACTGCTTTCACATTCAATATGTCGTTAATTTAACTAAAACAATGGAGTTAAATAATAATAATTTAACTCAAGAAAATATATTAAATTTGATTCAAATTTACTATTTATTAAGTGCATACATATGAATGTTGTTTACTTTAAAAAATTAATCAGAAGTGGATTGATTTACATTTTGACACACATGGAAGTTAAAAATAATAAAATATGTTATTTAATTGAAGGGATTGGATTACTATTGCTCCCCTTTGATACATGTGTGATATTTCCGTTAAATCTTAGACGCAATTGCTGATCGAAATGTAGCACATAGGGCAGCGCAACTGTGAACACATAGAAAGTAAAACAATCTGTCAGATAAGTTGTAGCAACACCGAGTGAATCGGATTTTAAATGAAAAACTGACTCACGTACTCGCTTGCACTTGCTTCCATTTAGTCTACTAATCCTACTTTCCACCAGAAAGAGTTTCGTTCTTATCACCCATCATTATACCTCTTCCAAGTTCATGACTTGTTGACTTCTCGTTCTTCTCCTCATTTAATTCAAGGTTTTTGCAATACACCAGATTATCTTTTACATGATCTTTCAAATTCTTGTTGTTAGTTTACCAAACATTATGTGATAATTTTTATGTACAGGACACAAATACATGAATCTTTTATCCTGCGGGCAAAGAATACTTTTGACGTGGTTTTTTTATTGGCTACTACCTCCCCAACCGCTTCGATCGACCCTCCTTTATTAGTTCGACGTAAAGTATATACGTTGTTACGCTATCGATTTTGTCGGCTTTCTACCACAGTGATTGTTGGAATTGAGGCGAAATCTGTGTCCCTCTTATGGGCATAAACGAGCCGTATAATGATGCTTAAACTCATAGATACCTACGAGTGACCAAACGCTGCAGAAGGCATGTCTATTTTATGAGGAGAATATTTTTCGTATGAATGTGTGAAAACGCACACGATTTCTTTATCGTTTTATTAATATTATATTATAATATCTTTTGAGGTTTTACTGATTTCTGATTGAATGACAGATCGAAATTCAGGCCGGAAGATAAAATTCGTAAGACTGCGCAGCGAATACTTGTGAGAGAGAAAAGAATTGTCGATCAGTTAAAAAATATATCGACTTCTATGTTAAATATAAATATATTTTTGCCATGTATTTCTCTTTTAGAACTTATTTTTATGAAATCAGATTGATGAAATTATTCAATTGTAATTTGCTAATTTTAGATTATAATATTCGCGTATGATTAAGACAAAGAGAAAGAAAATCAGGATATTATCAGTTTAAAACAAGTATAAGATACTTGAATATTAACATGTTTTTTTTAATTTTTTAATAATTTTGATTTTATAAAAACGCAAATAATAATAATGGGAAGACATTATTAATTATATCACAATTATAATAAATAATTCTTTTAATATTTTTTATATATGTAATAACTGAAAATGATAATACTTTGTCTTTTAAGAAATGGTTGTGAAATGTTTTTATAGATACTTCTATCATGTATCGCTTTATCTCAAGAATACTCAATATTTACATCCGGTTAATATATATTTTTCCGGTTGAATTTATTCCTAGCCGCGCGCGCGCGCGCGCACTTTTCAATAGAAGAGCGTCACAATTCTTGAATATTAACGGTTTTTTTTCAATCATTTTGTATTATATGAATCAAAATTATGCAGCAGAAAATCAGATAAATATAGAGGTTATAATAATGTCATTCACGATTTTTATGTGACATGAATTATTTATTTGTTATTAATAATAGTTATATTTGTTTCGATGCTTTAAAATCTTTACATTGACAGACGAGATGAAGTATGTTTTAATTATACATTGCAAATATAGATATGGATAAATTTCGAAAATTTGAAGAGATGTTCGAAGATTAAAGAACGAGAATCGTGATTTTAATCTTATCCGAACATTTTGGCGTTTATTCTCATTTACTTTGACGTGCCTTTAAACGATCTCGCAAGTTCTGGCATTTGTCCAAAAACGACATCGCCATTCTCAGAACAGAAGTTTTTACCGAAAGAGAAGAGATTTCGCTCGTTTGCGATTGCCGCCGAGTGTAAGGAGAATCATCGACACGTATAGCGGCAGCGGACGGGGCTTTTCGACGCTTTACGGTAACGAGTGGCTCGCGTACGAAAGCCCTAATTAGCGTTCCCGGCAGGCAGGTACCTAACTGTAGATTTAAAGGCGTATACCAGCGTCGATCTCGCCGGTGGGTAATGAACTCCGTTCTTCGAGGAACGAGAAGAGAGGATGGAGGAGAGGAGAGGGAAGAAGAGGAGGAGACGCGGCCGGGAGAGAAAGCCGTGTAGGCGAATGCCTGGTAGAACGGCGTTGGAAGGATACACTGCCGGAAGCGGATCTTGCGATAGAGTTAACGGTATCAAGAAGACGTTTGCTGACTGTCGTCGCGTGACCAATTTAACTGGCGAGTGGCTCTTCCTACCGCGATGACCCATCGCTGTTCTTCGTAGTGTCAGCAAGATTCTGATCTTTGGAATCGTTTTCATCTATTTCTTTACAACACCATTCAGACAATAATGTAATTAACGCCACGTAAGATGAACGTTATTTTGGATCCAAGTTAGATGCTCATGTACGAACAAGTTCCAGCAAGTATTTGAATACGTAATTGGCATATAGAGGGGTCATGGTTCGATTTCGTCTATGTCTTTGATTTCGATGATTCGCCCGGTAGCTATTTCTCTAACTTTGGAAACTTGCCGACAAAGTTTTACCCGCGTCAACTTCTCGACGAAACGGATCGGCAAACGATATACATGAATACACAACGCACACACGTTTCGTCTATATGTATATACTAAAAGTACAAGGAGAGACGTATAATTTAATGCAAGGACAAACATTTGCTTTTCCGTAGCCAATCTCGACTCCGATTCCTGCTGCCGCAGCAAAATTCTCACCATTAATGCAGTTTTCGTTACAAATCCGTCTCGCTCTCATTCCCGCGAACAATGCCTTGCTTCTATTAAGATGACATTCGTTCGTGAATAGAAACGAGTTGATCTGTTGCTACAATTGTTCTAATTCGGGTTTCGTCATTAAATTAATTGCCAATGGAACATCATTCACAGGCGCTAAATGTATCGAAACAAGTCTCTGTATGCTTTTATTTATTATCACTTTTATATTATATATAAATATAAATTAATGAAACGAGCTAATCATAAGTAAATAATTTTGTTGAATTGCTATAGTAGATACTAACTAGTTACGTGCACTTTTAGCATCATTAAGATATAGCAATAATTTTCAACATCATTGATAAATAAGTGATCATTAATTATATTAACGGCTTAGGAAACTGATGAGCAGTTACTTTTAAAGAATTTACGAGAGGCTCTCTTGTTTAAACGACCAACCGGATTTCTGGCGTGTCCCACTAATTGTAAAAGCATTTACGCATTCGATCGACACACTCGTGTCATAATTCTTCACGAAACGATAATCTATTGGCGCGCGCGCTCGTCAGAAGAAATTCATGTTATGTTTGAATAGAAAAGACAGAGTATCTCGATCGTGCGAGAAACCTGTCGCACCTGCCACCGAGGTCAGGGACGATCTTCAATCGAGATAAACCCGAGAAGGCAGGCAAGCAAGCAAACTGGTTGGTTCGCTACTGTAATTTCCAGCACGATCAACGAGAAGGTCAGCGTACTTGTGAAAACCGGCGATTTTCCGCAGTGCAAATATTAAGTTTTTTATTCGTCAAATTTTGATCACGCACGTATAATTAAGCTAACGTACGATTAATAATAATTTCGTAAGATTTTTAACGAATTTTAGTTGCATGGTTAATTTAAACTCTACTAAAGATACATTTTGTATTTAAATAAATAGATGCCGGTCATTTAAATACTTGGACTTAACTGCCTCGATTAAAGCGACTATACTCGACTATTTGTATTCTCAATGAAGTAGACCATTCCCGGTCGTGAATAACTGTGAATGCTATCGCGAAGAACTTGTTGCTAGAAGTTCTTACGAAGGGGGATGTAGATATTCAAGAATCGTATGTATGTAGATCGCGCAACTTGGCTCCGGGAGAACTTTAATAAATCCTCGGGCGCGTTCGGTGTAAATTTACTTTGGCTAAATTTACGCGGTGCGGAAAGCAGGTTCGCACGACAAAGGGCAATTATTAATCGATAGTGGCTACAAATTTGCGCGCGGTTACCTGGATTCGCGCGGAAGCGAGATGCGCGACATGCCTTTGACACGTGGCGAGTTTACGTTCTCCTTTGACCCATATATAACCCTTCGTTCGATTAATGCCACGGCTCTTAATTACGCCGTTTAATCAGCGTAATTAATCGTGGCAGTCCCTTTGCTCCTATTTGTTCGTGCGCGATGTTAATACGCCGTTCCGACGAATGATTACTGCAAACGCTGCGAAGTATCGGATCCCAATTTATGAGCCCACCATGTGTTACTGGCAATTATGCGAAGTTAGTCATTGTAATCGATGCACGAATATCTATTAAATGACAAAAACTAATACTCTAAATTATAGCATTTCAAATTTGATGTTTTAATTAAACGCTGTTCATTGTTAAATTTAATTTATTACGAATAAATAGTTTATGCCATTTAAGTAATATTTGACTTGTGTTCTATGATAAAAAGTTTTATACTCTCACATTTTTTCGGATATTTAAATTTTTAATGGTAATTTTATCCATACAAATTTCATGTATCGTATTTTTGCTAAAACGTCGTTTTATTGTAAAGCATATTACGTGTAACATTATTATTTTTAATATTATGAGGTGTCAAGCTATTATTACTGTACAGGAAATCCATTATGATAACGTAATCAAGTTATACAGGAAAGAAGCCCTGTGAATGAAAGAGATCCGTTGCATTTGCAGGAAAGTCGAATTATTCTCGTAGATAATAAATTATTACAGCGACGGCACCTGAATAGGATCGAAAGATGAGTCGACTCGAAGTTAACAACTCGTTCGCAATAGAGAAAGTAATCGGGCGTATTATTCGATTAAAAGTAATTGCTTCCTGGCGACCAGAAGGGTCAGTAGAAAGTTAAGGTGAGTGGAAATGAGTCAGTGAGCGTACTTTTAATTCAAAATGCGATTTACTTCTTGGGTTTGATAACAGGTTGTCCTGGAATGTTTCTTTAGCGAATTAAAAGAAACGATTTTTAGTTAGCAGAGTTGTTTGAACGATGTGTTTTGTTGTAACTTCTTATTAAATTTCTTTTTCAATTTAAACGTTTATAGTCTTTATAGTTCTTCCTAATTGTTTTTAATTAGTAATAGACTTTGAAATCAACCTTGTGAGAAGTTTGATATATAGGACAAAGGCGTATAACATGGTTGATTTAAACTCATTCTACAAATTGCGGAACAATAGAATAAGATTTACGTGCAGTGAAATTCTATCAATATTTTTATGACTATAACTCTTTACTATACTTTACGTATAACTTATGGACATATTTTGCTGGTCTTATCTAATAATTTCATTGAAATATTGAGATATAATTTTACGTTTCTATTTTTTATTAAAACCTGAAACACAATTGAAAAGCACAGATAAAAACAAAGAATTTCAACTTATCAAAAATCGTATACATTTCTGATAGATTAAAATCTGTTAAAATTCTGTTAATTAAAATCTTCTACTACCTATTTTTAATTGTATTTTTAATTAGGCTAATTAATACGTAAGAATACTATGATTTTCACTGAAAGAGATAAAAGTAGTGTGTCTATATGTAAAATCTCTCTTAAATAGTTATTATATTATTTTATTAACGTTTTTTTTCTCTCTCTCTATATTTACTTTATTTTACATACAGGAAATATTACATAATTTGAATTGAATAAATTTAATGGCGCATGTCGGTCGACTATCACACATAAATCGATTGTTACATAATTCTTGAATTAATCTTACATCTGTGAGACTAAAATGGATGTGGGTGTGTTATTGTCGTTTCGCACGCGTACACGTGTTGCGCTCGACTCGCGAGAATCTCGCGAGATGAATGCAGTCTGCCGCGATCTCGTGTGCAACAGTTACTGCACTCTGTCTCTTCGCCGTTCGCTTTCACTTTCTCCTTCGCGTACCATCTCGCAATAACGTCTCACGGGCGATTGTCTTGCGAGAGAGAAAGAGATCGAACTCTAGCTTCGAGTTACAGGAGAGCAATGCCACATCGGAGTGCCACGCCTATACGCGTATTGATAATTTAATAATAGACCAAGGTCTATTACTGCGCACCCTATGATGATTATTACGAGTCGGATACGAGTGATTGACGGATCGATTCGTATGTTAGGTGTTACGAATGTTACATTCGACAATGTGTTATTATTTAATAGCGATTTGTTTCTCGCGGTGGTTTTGTATTTGTCGAAAAAACGCAGCAACCTACAATTCACATAACGACTATTAATATTATTACATCTAGTGCAATTGTTACATCTCTTGTATCACTCGTAAGTTGTAAATTTAAATTCAGAATTTTTATTAGTTTCTCGCATTTGGGATGTTTGTATTGAAACAGACATTGATACTTACGATTAGACTTTTACATTCCAAAGAGAAAAGTTTTAACTTTAAGCATTAATGATCTTGAGTTGGAAACAAGTTCATTTGGTTTAGAATTTCGTTATCATTTTACAATTGGTAGAAAATTAAAATCTGTAAAGTAGCATTGATCTGATCGCTTGCCGAATGATTGTGTATATAAAAATCATTTTAGGATGTCACTGAACTTTCTCCTTTTTTTCTTCCTCTTCTTTGTTTATTTTCCTTCTCCCGCTGTTCCTCTCCATTTCTTTTTCTCTATATTCGAATAAAAGTCGAAGAAAGAGACAGAGAGGGTGAGATAGAGCAAGAGGAATAGAGCTTGTAACGAAATTACTTGTTCTGAAACCAGGAGAAACCGGTTCTCTGCAGAGTCGCGACTGGCTCGTTTACTTCGGTTTTCACTCTGGGGTATGAGCACACTAACGCAGACACCAAGATGCTCGTGTGAAGGATTAGAAACGGGTATACCACACCGCACACAGTTTTCCGACTCTTGGAGGCAGCGACCTTGTCGCGCGCGTCTCGCGAAAGAAAGAAGACTCTTGTGCCTTTCAGTCCAAACAAAGAGCACTACGGTTCGAAAGGTTTTTCTAGTCTTTAATTTACCCAACGGTTTTTTATATCTCTGTTCTACATGTACTTTCGACTACATTTTTGGTACATTTGTGAGAAGCAAATAAATCAAATCTTTATGAGTACATAAATAATACTGTTCGGAAAAAAAAAAAAATCTAAACGAGACTAGTCATTTCTTATAGTTTTTTGGATGCTGTATTTGGATGAATACGAATTTGGTTTCCAAATTGTTCCATCACGTTACAATTTTGAGAAATTGACAGTTGAAGTTATAAAAAGGGCTTTTTTTTTAGGTATTTTATAACTGTGTAATATGTGACGTGTTGGAAAAATTTTATTGCAATCAAAATGAAGTATGTTTTTAGGACTTTTTAGTCATCAAAGAGAATTTTAGTCAACACATCACATATTGTAGTTATAATAATACAAAATATCTGAAAATAGCTCTTTTTTGCAACTTCAAATTATGATATGATGGGACAATTTAGAAATTGGATTTGTATTCAGCTTCCAAAAAAAACTACAGGAAATGACTTGTCTCGTTCCAGTGTTTGAGAAAAGCTATTCTGTCAGTATAATCACGAATGTCATTTATGGGTATTGAGATAACGAATTCCACAATTAGTTTAGTATTTCGGTAGTCTGAAACTTCTGTCTCTTTGTATATATGTATCCAACTGTGATAATATTATAATTATATATGAAGCTAATTGATAAATTATGCCATATACAATTGTGAATTTAAGACAGTTATTTTCCGATAACCTATTATTTTTTGTCTCTATTGTAAACATCTATCGCGACAGCAAGAAACTCAGTCTCAGACTGCGATTAGTAAACTGCGTCTATCCTTTTGTTCGAGCTGCGGGGTACACATTACAATTCATTATAATGAAGATAGTCTGCGAAGTAGACTGCCTTGAGGATAATGAGCCGATTATATACGGATCGTACGCGCGGTGAGACTGTCTTTATCGTAATGAATTTGTCGGGAACGAAGACGAAGAGCGAGCGAGTGAGTGAGTGAACACAAGCGAACAGCGAATGATTCGTTCCTTTCCGGATGCTGTTGGATGTTACTAGCTGGTGGTACCGGCGTGTCATGTATAAGCGCGAGTGGAATTCGAGAGTAAGAAGCCGAGAGAGACCGGAATGTCTGGAACGACTGCGACGACACGACTTACCGTTATGTATTTCCGCGAAAGAACGAAAATCACCGTTTCATTTCTTAAACCTTTCTCTTGTAAAAAGAAAAAAGAGATAACGATGATTTTTTTATTTTCGTTATGTTGTTAGATTAGCTCATTAATTAATTGGAAAATGTATTTTATATATATATATATAATAAAAATTGATATATGAATTTTATATAACGGTCAATTTTTATTTTTTTCATCGATATCATTACATGTTGGAAATCCAGTTGGTCGCAAACAAAATATTTATATTTTTGAACGTGAAAACTTTTTTTCTCTTCTTAAACTGCTTTGTTTTGACGTACTATACATATGTTTTTTAACGCGTTAAAAGGCTTGTTTCTCCACATTCGTTGTCGCAACGAACTTTTCGATATTGGTTGCGGAAAAATACGTGGTACGAAAAAATAAATGCGAACTCGCGGATTGTCGACGCTAAATGCATTCGTCCGCTCAATTCTCGCGAAGTGCAGTTGCAACTCTTCGCGTTAAATTTTTTCGCGTCGTTCGTCGACGCATTCTCGCTTCATGAATATTCCGGTGTTCATTACAGTGATGCCGTGCCATTGTTGCTTACTGGAACAGCCGTTGCTCGTTCATGTCCGAGTCACGAAATTTGGAAACCTCAACACGAAACGGAACCTTTTGAATCGAAATATAATAATTTTGATATGCTACGATAGCTTAAATCAAATGAGAGATCGGATTGTTCTCAAACATATGTAATTGAACTGTTTTATTCGAATAATATTGTATTAACATAATTATTCATTAATGGATCGAGAATCACATTTCGCTGTTTAATGAAATTATATCCGGTAACAATATTTGGATTGCTCGTGGCACCAACTAAATATGTTAAATTGTAGTTGTAGTTTTAGTAAATTAAAGATGAAAATACTCTAAACCTAACATAATCATCAGTATGAAGGATTATCATTACTCGAACATGTGAGAACGCGATCGTTTGCGTGTCTTTAAACCGGGATTAACCTTTCGCGAAGTTTTGATGGATCACCTGGCATTACAAATTGCCGCTTAATCCATCAACCAAGTTCAGCAGTTGCGGCAATTATTTTATACACTTCGATTCTCGTTCGTGCACTTCAACTATGTCCGGAATTGCGTGCGCATATACGCACGACACCTGACATATATATTCATTTAACACTGCGTAGTTGACTTTCCGATTCAGATCGATGAATTAAAGTTTCGAAAAATATGTCACGGAAGAGAGAGAGAGAGAGAGAGAGAGAGAGAGAGAGAGAGAGAGAGAGAGAATGATTTTTTTAAATTTAAATTTCCTATTAGATTCGTCTTTTTGTTTAAAAAAAATATATCTTCAACGAAACTTCTTTTTTTCGTTTCTAGGTTTTAAATTCATCCCTGTGGGCATCACATGTTATGATATAATACTAGCCTGTACAACGATCGTTCGACGTATGGCACTGCAATGAGCAAGTAAGTACGAATTTTTTTTTTAGACTGCATAACTCCAAGTTTTCCTTTCAATCGTCGGAGAATTTGCTCTTTAATATTCGTGTAATTCTCATTTTATTTTACATTTACGTCGTCGATTAATCTTACTCAGCGAGAGACTTGTAATTGATCATCGGAGCGTCGAATAACGATTAATAAGCATACAATCATGCTCAACGAGACGCCAATGAGTAGAGTGTTTTTTCTTTCCTTTTTTTTCTTGCAACGACAACCGTTTCTACGGTTGCAATTACGATTGCGATCGTAAATCAGCCCCTCGATACGCCGTTGGAAGGTTTACTCTCGGTCGCCTCGTACGACATAAACGTTAAACGAGCGAATGCTCGTAGTCTATTGCGGTAGTCTATTGTCATCGTATATATACCTGACTATGCGATATAGTTACCCGTATGGTTACAGCCGGGCGTTATCATTGTTGATGCGCGTAATTGCCTTTACGGTTGCACGCACGATCCACGAGACTTTGCAGAGTCGGTCTCACAGGACATCGCGTGCTCGAAGATAGATTAAAAAGAATCATTTATATAAGCGTGAAAGTAATTTTGTGATAACAAGAATATAGAACTCAGCTGTGTAATAGACTAAAAATAACACTAATAATAGACTAAAAATAACACTACTTATTTAGTAGTTAAAAAGCTGGTCGTTAGATACGCGACAGTAATTAAATACGGTTCAAGAAGTCGTGGAATATCGTTCGTTCAAGGCCTTCTACATGCCTTGCATCCGGACGACATTATTATTAACGAAGAGAAGCAGTATGAAGGCAAAACGGAGAAGAAGCCTTTGTTAACTCAAGCGTCGCGTTATCACTGGGATCGTCGTTGCGACGAGTTACGACGTAACGGCGTTTTAAAGCTCCTCTTCCGCTCTTCTTCCTTTCCACTTTGCTCTTTTTTTCTTGTCTTTCGCAGTACATTGTCTAGTGCATCTGCATCCACACGATGCGCTTGTCTCTAATCGTTAGTAAGAAGGACTGAATACTGAAGAATTTTAATGACAATTGTAAGTCAATTATATACTCTTTATAATCATATAACTCTATATTTTTGTTGCTTACATATATTGATTACCATTGATTGTTGGGAACATCAAACATCGGCATATAATAGAAATTTTTATCAATTTTCGATAGAATTAATATTATTTATATATCGGTATTATTACTATTATTATATTATTGAATACTAATAACATCAAATCAATTTATAAGATATTCAATTTCTAATAAATACGTTTTTTTTTTGCGTACAAAAAATTAATACACAAATTAATAATGTAATTATATTAATTGTAAAATTTCGAATGTATACATTTATTTCTCTAGTAATATTTTTTGTGAAATTATATATACATTAAAGGAACTACAAATATTGATTCTATATCGATTTAGCAACATTTAGTCAATATAATAATAATATTAGTATAAATATCGAAGCATTATAATGTAACAAAAGAAATTATATTATAATATAAATATCACGATGTGTATAATATAATATTTAATTAAAAAAAATATATATTTTGAAATATTATACTATATACTTTGTGTAATATATTATAGTATGATTTATAGTAGGAGAAAGTCAGATAATATTGGACTGATATGAGAAGGATTGTTTAAAATATTAAACGGCAACATCTATTAAGCCATTAATAAGTCCACTTATATGTGAGTCCACTGATATGCTCTCCATATTCAGAATAGAGATAGTATTGTTTATGAGTTATTGTGTATTTTGTTGTGTAGTAGCTGTTTACGACAGCATGGAATTAATTTTACTAACCAGTCACATTAATAAACATAATTGGAATATCGTTTTTAGTTTATCAATATGAACAATATTGTTATTGATCTTCTTGAGGTTAGGAAGGTTAGAAGGTTTTATCCTTTTTATTTTAAAGTCGCTCGTTTCACGTTGTTTTTTCATTGCGCGTCATTCGAGTGATATTGGATAATGAGGTGGCGAATGGTATCGGACAATTTAAATAAGGATAAAAATATAAGGTTAATAAAGAACAAAAATGCGAATGCCGTAAAAAAAACATTTAAAAAAAATCAATAAACAAGCTGGAGAAAGATTAATTATGTCATTTACGAAGAAAATTTTAATGAAGACTGAATTAAATGCAATATGTATGAAGGTTGGGCTTATAAAGATTGTACCAATTTTGAAGGGACTGATCTTTTTTATAAATATGTGTTGTAATGTTTGCATGTTCAAAATAAAAAATAATTTATAATGTAAAATTTCTTTTCAATATCACTTTCAAAATTTACAAAAAAATGTAAAATAAAATTAAAAAACAACAACAATTTGACTAGTTTAATTTTTAGAAAAATACGATTAAAAGAATGTTTTAGTATAAAAATATTGTTTCATATCATGTATATATCTACATTTAATTTTTGCTGTCCAACAAAATGAAGTCTCGAAAAAACTTAAAATATCTGATATCACTTGATCTTCCTATTTTAAAATAACAGCGATATACATAAGGTGTTTGGAAATATAAATCTTTCACACAGAGGCAGAATGGATTAAATTGAGAAGAAAAGTCTTCTACTATTTTGCAATTTCTGCAATAGTTACTAAGATATTAATTGCTAAAAATTGCTGAAAATTGGTATTCAATAATTTTTTACTCAAATATTATCAACTTTATAGAAAACTTGCAAGAGACGAAAATTGTTTATTTTCTTTTCATAGAACTCTAAGAATTTTTTCAGAATTTTTTAATTTTTTAATTTTTTATTTTTTAATATTTTCTCATATTAAAAATGAGAAAAAAATGAGAAAATGCAAATGTTAAAAAGTTAATAAAAATTCTGAAAAAAATCGTAGAATTCTATGAGAAGAAAATAAACAATTTTCGTCTTTTGCAGTTTTTATGATCGATTTTGCTTGTCTTATCTTAATTCTTGATATTAAGTGTAATAACACTTATTATTATTAATATTATTATATGTTTTATTTTTAATAAAAGATTAAAGAGAAAGTGTACGTTCTTACAAATATTTATTACGAATGTTTTATGCAACATACAATATAGAATGATTCGTACCTTGCAATTTTCTGAGTTATCTCTACCGCGGAGAATCTTGTTGAGTTTACCTCGTTCTTTTAGATTCCTCTGAAAATCTGGTGTTTCTTTAGGAAATTCAATACCTCAAGAGGAGAAATGCTTGTATAAAGTCCATTTACGTGAGCGTTTCTTCAGACAGAGAAAGGGTGAGACAGGACGCGCGCGCGCGATATGGTTCCGCTATAAATCATTCTTCATCACTACCGGAAGTCTAAGCTTCTGACGAGAACGTATACAACAATCGTAGACAGCACGATAGTTTTGGGTAGGAGGGGTTAATCCATCACCGGATCGAAAATAGTAGGATCTGGTGATATGCATCGCGAAATGGTGGAGGGATGAAGGGCGTTTCGTGGAATTGAATGCAACGAAAGGGCGCGCGTCGACCAACAGAAATTGAAACGTCGCGCGGAAATTGAACAGTGGCATAGGTGAACGCGAAACCTTTCCTCGGCACGGCCGTGCATTGCGATTTGGTCGGCGAGTCCCGATGCGGAAATGGAAGCGTCGTCGCTTGTAAACCGAAACCCTTATAAATCAGTCCGATACTTTTTGTGACAACGCGGTTCGAGACCGCACTGTTGAAAGACCGTATATAGGATCTTGCGATTGTCGTGTTTTTCGTCACGTATATATCGTTGTGAAAAGATTTTTTTTTTTAATACCTTGTATATATGGATATTTCGAAACCATTGGATTTTCTTTGACAAGATTTCCTATCGATATGAAATCGATTTGTTCTTAATTAAAATTTTCTTATAACGAGGAGGTATTCATATATTTTGAATAACGGTCATTAATCCTCAACTCAATCATGAAGACTACTAAATTTTAAAGTGAACTGTTTAAAATACAGAATGTAAATAAACTTCTTTACGGCAATTGATAGACAAAGGTTAAAGTTTTTTCAACTGCAATTTAGAACTTTATCTAGCAATCATACTGAGTGTACAATTATCTAAAAGTTTTCACTTCGGATCTAAGGACCCATTACTGCATAGTGAAGGATAAATTATGAATAAGAATGAATCATAATTATGATATAAGAGGAAATTCTGGACAGATGAAAATGAGTCAAAATTTTTCAAAAAAAAATCTTGGAATTATATTCATATTTTCTTGAATATTTATGTTAAACAAAATTTAACGCTTAAATTTATTCTACATATGAAGATTTTTATATAATGAGATTTATATAATGAGATGAAATATTTGTTACTGCATTGAGGTAATTTCATGCTATTTTGTGATCGAATAAGTCTGGAAATTGGAAATCCAATTATGTGGCAAGACGTCTTATCGGTAGCGAATCGTACAATATAAATCGAATACAGTTCCACAAATGGATCTTGTGTCTCCGTCATGTCACTTGCCCCATTCTTGCTTCATGCAGTTTTAGCCCGGGGACATCGCCTTATGTTACATTGAATTTACCTCGATATGTGCAGTTGTGTGGCGCGTACTACCGAGAAGTACACGTGTGTATTTATACGAATACTTATCACCGCAAGATTACGTATCTAATCTCTATCGAAAGTGTATATATCATTCCTGAATGTTCGTGTATCTTCGCGTGTAAGAAAACTTGTCATAGTTACATCATTGTGGCGAACTTGACACGTTGTGAATACCGCGTAAATTTTGATTAATTCTGTAGAGTTTAATTAATAATGATACAATATCAAATTTAATTAAAAAAACATGTATAACGATTATCTTATTTAGCATGGAATATTACATAGAATATTGCACAGAATATAACTGGCGCAATACTTTTATAAGTTTTCTGAAAAATTTTCTGAAATTTGAAAATATTTTCTGATAGTTATTAATGCCAGAATTTAGAGATGATAAGCAGTTTTTCAATTGAACATAACGTCTAAATAAAGAAAATGATGATTCAGAATTATTTGCAGCATTTGCAAATTTGATAATGTAAATGATTAAAGATAAATAATGACTTACATAATATTAAATTAATTGATAAAAATATAATAATATATTTTTTTTATGTTTTTAACCAACAAATAATCACGATAAATATATGAAATTACAATTAACACGTAATATAAATAAATTATTATTTAATAACTCTAAATACATATGATGTATTTAACTGAAGAAAGATTATAAATTCTAAGAAGGTCTGAAAATACTGAGAATAATAAATCTTAACATATATATATATATATATATAGTGTTTTAGCTTTTGCTTATATAAGCTAATTTATAAAAATGTTACATGTTATTGAATTACAAAAAGAGAAAAAAACAGCAATACATATTGATAATGAGGTAAAAAAATACTGAAATTTTTCATATAACTCAATTTTTCATACAACTCTTAAATCAATTTTATCATATAGAAAAAATTAGTCTATTTTTTTTTCTATTTGTAATTATAATTTCACAAGTACGGTATTTTATTGTACATGAGTTGGAAATAGATCAGAGTGTCATAGCATAGTTCGCCAGTTGCAATGATTATTTAATGTGCCAAGATTCGATCAGTACGTCCGCAATCGATTCTCCAATGAGTTCTCGGTAGAATGGATACCAATTAAGAGGCAGCATTTCCCGGGAAGCGCACGGATCTTCCCGCTTATCCTTCCCGGTTCTCACAGTTTCTCTCTTCCTCCTCCATTCCTTCCTGTGCACATCGCCAGCAGCCGCCGCTTTCGAGGCAAGTTATGCAGCGAAGGGAAGAACTCGTTTGAATTTAATGCTGGTCATTATTGTGCGCAAAAGGACGACTCATCATCATTTCGATTCTTGTCTCTTCTTCGGCAGTCAACGACAAATTCTCGGTAACGGTTTGTAACAATAAGACTTCGTATCTGGATCTTGTATTCATCGCACTTTGAGAAAACGTAGCTTCGAGATAATTTCCATTTCGAAGTGGTAACAGTTGTATCTCGCGTAATTTATATGATTTTCTGATGATGAATTATATCTAAAAGATGTAACTGTATAGTTACATAAAAATAAAAAACAGCTTTTCAGTTTTAAAGAATTTTTATTATTCATATAATCAGAATTAAAAAAAAATTTTTGAAAACCACTAACTTTCAGTGGTGGACTAATTAAAGTATTTGTATTCCAAACGTGATCTCTCGACGTTATTACTCGACTTCCATTTTGTAACCAAAAATTTTTAAAAATCGTGACAAAAAGTCAGTTTAAAGTCAGTTTAAAAGTCCTGAAGAATCACCTTCGAATTTTCAGATATCTACAATATACTATATATATATA